>NW_027596669.1:0-188815 GCF_964194155.1 Cetorhinus maximus
CTCCGAGGCAAAGTGCGAGGCTTGCTGGCCCTTCACCTCTTGGAGCTCCTCCTTGACATCGACCCCCATCGACCGCAGCCGGAGCAGATTCTGCATCTTTTCCTGGAGTCGGGACATTTCCCTCTGTTCCTTTCTAGCTTTCTGGGTGCCTTTGAGGATGAAAAACCTCTTGATGCTTCCCTTGATCACTTCCCACCAGTGTGTCAGGGACTCAAAGAGGGGTTTCACGGTTCTCCAACCTTTGTAATCCCTCTTGAGCTCCTCAATGTTCTCTGGGGTCAGCAGTTGCACATTTAGCTTCCATGCCCCCCTGCCCACCCTCAGGTCTTCCTCCAAGTGGCAGTCCGCCAGTAGGAGGCAGTGGTCAGAGAAGAACACCGGCTTGACCTCGGTGGATCTGACTGTGAATGCACGGGACACAAACAGGAAGTCTATCCTGGAACGAATGGACCCGTCTGGCCGCGACCAGGTGTATCTACGCTGCGCTCCGTCTGCAGGGTTGCTGAAGACGTCGTGCAGCTTGGCATCCTTAACTGTTTCCATCAGGGATCTGGACGTAGCGTCCAATCTGCTTCCGGCCCTGCCGGATCGTCCAGCCGCATCGATGATGCAGTTGAAGTCCCCGCCCAGAATGACCGGCCTGGAGGTCGCCAGCAGCAGTGGGAGCTGCTGAAAAACCTCCAGCCGCTCAGCCCCTTGTGCCGGGCCGTACACGTTAATTAACCGGAGTGGAGCGTTCTTGTACATTACGTCTGCTACCAGGAGTCGCCCGCCCACCACCTCCTTGACCTCGGAGACGGTGAAGTTGCCTCCCCGCAGCAGAATACCCAGGCCGGAGGAACGAGAGTCGTTTCCGCCCGACCAGATCGATGGCCCGTGGGACCACCATCGTGACCATTGCCTGTAGGAGCTGAGGTGCGGTATCGCACACTCCTGCAGAAACAACAGGTCAGCTTTGACCTTGGCTAGGTAGTCCAAGGTCGCAACACATCGCGTAGTAGATTTAATGCTACGCACATTTATGGATACAATCTTTAAACCCATATTAAAGCATTTATTCTCCTACCAAACCCACTGTCTCTGAGAGTCCCAGACCTTTAGTCTGCTCCTTCATACCCGTAGTGAGCTCAAATTCCTTCACTTTGGATGGGCTGAGGTAGATCTCCTTGGCCGTGTTCTGCTCCAGTGGCATCTGGAGGTTCACGTAGTGAGCGGATTTTGAGATGACCTTTGCTGGAGAAGCTTCTCCAAAACTCACCCCCTCTGGGGGGTTGCTGTTCCCGGCTTCCTGGAGCTGGGGTGCGATGATTGCCTCACTGCTCCCAGATTCCAGGGGCTGTGGTGCACTGGCCTCCTCAGGTTGCAGGCAAAGTTGGGGTGCGTTGGTCTCCTTGTTGTCTCCAATTTTCTGGAGCTCGGGTGTCTCGTCCTCCAACGCCCTGGAGCTTTGCCGCCTCTTCTGTCGGTGCCGCTCTGGCACTTCCTCATCCGAAGAGCTGCTGCCCTTGTCATCCGTGTCGGATGGGAGACGCCTCTTGCCGCTTCTCTGGGAAACGCCTTTGCTTCTTCTTCGCTCCCTCTTACTTTTCTTGTTCTTCACCGTCCGCCACTCCCCCTGCTGCTTTTCCACTGCTGCCTCCTCCTCCATTGATTCGCTGTCCTGAGGACTGGAAGGTTCAGGGGGTAGTGCTGTTGATTGGCTCTCTGTTGCCTCAATCTCTTTCTCCACCTTGTCTCTCTCTGTGTCCTCCTTTGTCCCGTTGAGCTCCCTGGGGGCCTTGGTGGTTGGAGTGACACGGAACATTTCTTCTGCTTCCCCGTGGTCGGCTTTGGCTGCCTGTGCGTAAGTACGGCAGCGTTTGGGGCAGGTCCTGTAGAGGTGACTTGCCTCGCCACACAGGTTGCAGCACTTGGCCTGTTTGCAGTCTTTTGTCTGGTGCCCTTCCTGTTTGCAGATCTTGCAGAGGGAGGCGCTGCAGTTGGCCGCCACATGACCAGCCTTGCCGCATGAGCGACAATGCTTGGGTTGCCCAGCGTAGACCAGGTAGCCACGGTTTCCCCCGATAGCGAAACTGGAAGGAGGGTGGAAAATGGCTCCCTTACCATCGGTCTTTAGCGTGACCTTAAACAGGCGTTTGCCTGTCCAGATCCCCAAGTCGTCTCGAATCTCGGTGCCGCTCCCCACCTTATCGAAGTACCTGGTGAGGAAGGTGACCACGTCGGCGACAGGGACGAAGGGGTTGTACACATGCACCATCACCTCACGTTCCCGTTGCAACGGCAGAGAAAAGTGCGGCTCCGCCGTCAGGATCTTCATCTCCGGCAGGTCTCTCTTCTCCTCGAACACCCTCAGGAGCCGGACGCAGTCTGCCACCCGCTTGAACGTCACGTCAAAATAACCGCCTTTGCGGGAGTCGTGCAGGGTGAAGATCTCCGTAGCTTGGAAGCCGCACGCCTTCAACAGGATCCTCCTGGTGAAGAAGCCCCGATCCATAGGTGATCCTCCTTCGCTGTGGTTCACCGTGACTCGGACGGTGATAGGTAACCCACGGTATGGATTTCGATTGCGATTGGTTATAGCCCTTCCATCCCGACCTTGCCTTGGTAGGACCATGGTGTCGCCCCTGCAACACTTGATCTTAGCCAAAAGGCCGAGAAGCGATTCCATTCGCCTTCCTTGTTACCTGCTGTACCTGCATACTAGCTTTCAGCGATTCGTGCGCGAGGACACCCAGATCCCTCTGTGCTGAAGCATTTCTGAAGTTTCTCTCCATTTGAATAATAAGTCGCCTTTTTATTCTTCTGACCAAAATGGATAACCGCACACTTATTAAACTTATTTAACTTAGTTAAACTCC
Organism: Cetorhinus maximus; assembly: GCF_964194155.1. Lineage (NCBI taxonomy): Eukaryota > Metazoa > Chordata > Chondrichthyes > Lamniformes > Cetorhinidae > Cetorhinus > Cetorhinus maximus. The sequence goes on from NW_027596669.1 coordinate 2,859, forward strand.
ATCTGCCAAATTTTGGCCCATTCACCTAACCTGTCCATATCCATTTGTAAATTTCTTATTTCTTCATTGCAACTTACTTTCCCACCTATTTTGGTGTCATCTGCAAATTTAGCTATAGTACCTTCTACTCCTGAATCCAAGTAAATAGTTGGGGCCCGAGGACCGAACCCTGTGGCACCCCACTAGTTACAGCTTGGCATCCACAAAAGACCCATTTATCTTGACTCTCTGCTTTCTGTTGGTTAGCCAATCCTCTATCCAAGCTAATATATTACCCTTAGCTGCGTGTGATCTTATCTTGTGTATTAATCTTTTGTGCGGCACCTTATCAAATGCCTTCTGGAAGTCCAGACATACTACATCTACAGGATCCCCGTTATCCACTTTGCTTGTCACATCTTCAAAGAACTCTAGCAAATTAGTCAAACACGATTTACTCTTCGTAAAGCCATGCCGACTCTGAGGGATTGCATTTTGACTTGCATTTTAGGAAGGTAGTGGAGGCATTGGAGAGAGTGCAGAAGAGGTTTACGAGTTTGGTTCCAGGGGCGAGGAAGTTGAGTTATGAAGTAAGATTGGAGAAGTTGGGACTGTATTCCTTGGGGAAAAGAAGTCTGAGAGGAGACTTGATAGAGGTATTGAAAATCATGAGGGGTCTGGAGAGAGTAGATAGGGAGAAACTGTTTGCACCGGGGCAAGGATCGAGAAGGAGAGGGCACAGGTTTAAAGTAACTGGCAAAAGAAGCAAAAGCGATAGGAGCAGCGAGCGGTCAGGGTCTGGAATGCACCACCTGATAGCGCGGCGGAGGCAGGTTCAATTGAAGAGGGAATGAGATGATTATTTGAAAAGAAAGCATGTGCCGGGTTACGTGGAGAAGGCAGGAGAAAGGCACGAGGTGAAATGTTCACCGGGAGAGCTGGTGCAGGCACGACGGGCGGAATGGGCTCCTTGTGCAATGTAAGGATTGTGTGAATGTGGATGTAGAGGTTTCGGAGTAGCTGTGTAAAGTGTGTGAGCTTTGAGGTGTGAGTTTTGATTGTTGCTGTGTCAGCAGCAGCAGCGGCAGCGGCAGCAGAGAGCTGGTTTAAAATGTTGTGAGGCGAAAGGTGCAGCTGAGAGAGTGTTTGAGAGGTGTATTTGCAAGTGAAAGCTGTTTTTGTATAAGTGAGGTAGAGTGTTTGTGAGATGAGAGTGCTGTCTGTGAGTGTTGGGTGAGCGTGCGTGTTTTTTGTGTGTAGCTGCTGCGGGTGAGTGAGTGAGAGAGAGAGAGAGAGAGAGAGAGAGAAAGAAAGAAAGTTGGATAAAAACAAAAAGCTAAAAGCTACTGCGGATGCTGGAAATCCAAAACAAAATAAAAACAGAATTACCTGGAAAAACTCAGCAAGTCTGGCAGCATCGGCGGAGAAGAAACCAGTCAACGTTTCGAGCCCTCATGGCCCTTCAGCAGAACTGAAGCATAGTTTCAACAAGGGAGAAATATAAATTGGTTTAAGGTGGGTGGGGGGGGAAGAGACACATTGAGGGTGTAGTGTGAGCAGATAATCAAAAGATGTCAGAGACAAAAGGGTCAAAGAGGTGTTGAAGGTGGTGGTCTTTGTCTGAGAAAAGTGCTAATTAAGAATGCAAGACAGGATATTCAAAGTACAGCTCTAGTGGGGGTGGGGTGGAAAGACTAAAGACCTTTAGTCTTTCCACCCCACCCCCACTAGAGCTGTACTTTGAATATCCTGTCTTGCATTCTTAATTAGCACTTTTCTCAGACAAAGACCACCACCTTCAACACCTCTTTGACCCTTTTGTCTCTGACATCTTTTGATTATCTGCTCACACCACACCCTCAATGTGTCTCTTCCCCCCCACCCACCTTAAACCAATTTATATTTCTCCCTTGTTGAAACTATGCTTCAGTTCTGCTGAAGGGCCATGAGGGCTCGAAACGTTGACTGATTTCTTCTCGGCCGATGCTGCCAGACTTGCTGAGTTTTTCCAAAGAAAGTTGGATTTTGGAACATGTACATGTTGAGAAGTAAAGAAAGCAGATGTTTGTAAGAAAACTATTTTTAGCATTGAAAATCCCCTGGAAAGGGGAGGGTGCACCGTTCCCAGAGATACTGCAATACCGGGTCGATGCGTGGAGTGGACGGAGCAAGCCCCTATTCCATCTCCCTGCTCCAAAAATCAATTTAATATATGGTCCCCAGATAAGGGACGTATCAGATATTAAACTGATAAGAACAGATTTTTTTTGTAAAAATATACTTTATTCATAAAAATCTTCAATCACATTCAAAACCATTTCAAAAACAACATTACAAGGGTACAATCCAGGTTAAACTTTTACAAAATGTATCACCAGGTGCATCAGTACAAACAATATTACAGTCATTTACAGCCTTTCATTTTGATCTGTACAGCCCGAGGGGCTCTAAACAGTTCCCAGTCTCTCGGTGCGCTGTGGTAGAAAGGTCTTAGACAGCGACCCTTCCCCATTGCGCCTTTGCGGCAGCTGCCCCAAGCTTTAGTGCGTCCCTCAGCACGTAGTCCTGGACTTTGGATTGTGCCAGTCCGCAACAATCGGTCGGGGACAACTCTTTGTGCTGGAAGACCAACAAGTTTCGGGCAGACCAAAGCGCGTCTTTCACCGAGTTGATGATCCTCCAGCTGCAGTTGATGTTTGTCTCGGTGTGTGTCCCTGGGAACAGCCCGTAGAGCACAGAGTCCTGTGTCACAGAACTGCTCGGGATGAACCTCGACAGCAACCACTGCATCTCTCTCCAGACTTTCTTTGCAAAGGCACAATCCACAAGGAGGTGAACAACGGTCTCTTCCCCACCACAGCCACCTCGAGGGCATCGTGCAGAGGGGGTGAGACTCCTGGCGTGTAGGAAGGATCTGACGGGGAGGGCCTTTCTCACCACCAGCCAAGCTACGTCTTGGTGCTTGTTGGAAAGTTCTGGCGATGAGGCATTCTGCCAAATGACTTTGACAGTCTGCTCGGGGAACCATCCCACAGGGTCCACCCTCTCCTTATCCCTCAGGGCCTCTAGGACGTTACGTGCTGACCACTGCCTGATGGACTTGTGGTCAAAGGTGTTTTTCTGCATAAATTTTTCCACCAGGGACAGGTGGTACGGCACGGTCCAACTACTTGGAGCGTTCCGCGGCAGCGTGGCCAGACCCATCCTTCGCAACACCGGGGACAGGTAGAACCTCAGCACGTAGTGACACTTGGTGTTTGCGTACTGAGGGTCTACGCACCGCTTGATGCAGCCGCACACAAAGGTGGCCATCAGTATGAGGGCGATGTTGGGCACGTTTTTTCCCCCTTTATCTAGAGGCTTGTACATCGCGTCCCTGCAGACACGATCCATTTTCGACCTCCAGATAAAGCGGAAGATGGCTCGAGTGATCGCCGTCGCGCAGGAGTGTGGAATGGGCCAGACCTGCGCCACGTACAGCAACAGCGAGAGTACCTCACACCTGATGACCAGGTTCTTACCCGCAATGGAGAGGGAGCGTCGCTCCCACATGCCCAGTTTCCTTTTCACCATAGCCACTCGCTCCTTCCAGTTTCTAACGCATGCCCCGGTCCCTCCGAACCATATCCCCAGCACCTTCAGGCCGTCAGCCCTGACAGTGAAGGGGACAAAGGATCGGTCAGCCCACTTCCCAAAGAACATGGCCTCGCTCTTCCCACGATTTACCTTGGCTCCCGAGGCCAGTTCGAACTGGTCGCAGACGTGCATCAGTCTGCGCACCGACAGCGGATCCGAGCAGAAGACGGCGACGTCGTCCATGTACAGGGAGGCTTTTACCTGAGTGCCTCCACTGCCTGGGATCGTCACTCCTCTTATGCCCGGATCCTTCCTGATGGACTCGGCAAAGGGTTCTATGCAGCACACAAAAAGGACAGGCGAGAGAGGGCAGCCCTGCCTGACTCCAGATTTAATCGGAAAGCTATCTGTTTCCCACCCATTGATTGAGACTGCGCTACTGATGTTAGTGTAGAGCAGTTGGATCCAATTTCGAATTCCCTCCCCAAAGCCCATTTTGGAGAGCACATCCCCCATGTAGGTGTGCGATATTCTGTCAAAGGCCTTCTCCTGATCCAAGCTGATGAGGCAGGTATCCACACCCCTGTCCTGTACATAGGCAATCGTATCCCTGAGCAGCGCCAGGCTGTCAGAGATCTTCCTGCCCGGCACAGAGCAGGTCTGGTCAGGGTGAATCACCAATTCCAGAGCGGATTTGACCCGGTTGGCGATGACCTTGGACAGAATCTTATAGTCCATATTCAACAGTGAAATGGGTCGCCAATTTCTAATTTCCTCCCTTTCCCCCTTGTGCTTGTAGATGAGGGTGATGATGCCTTTCCTCATGGATTCTGACATGCTGCCGGCCAGGAGCATACTCTCGTACACTTCTAGCAGGTCTGGGCCGATCAAGTCCCACAGAGCCGAATACAACTCCGCCGGCAGGCCGTCGCTTCCGGGGGTTTTACTCTTCTCGAAGGACTCGAGGGCCTTAGTCAGTTCGTCAGGAGTTAGCGGTTTGTCTAGGCTCTGCCGCGTACTGTGGTCTAGGACCTCCGTGATAGAGGACAGGAAGGACTGGGAGGCCGTGCTGTCCGTGGGCTTCACGTCATACAGTCCGGCATAAAAGGATTTGCTGATCCTCAGAATGTCGGACCGTGATGACTTTACTGAGCCGTCTTCTTCCTTCAGGCTGCTGATCACAGAGCGCTCTCTGTGTACCTTTTGGAAGAAGAAACGTGAGCACGTCTCATCCTGCTCCACGGAGCGGACTCTGGAACGGAAGATGATCTTGGAGGCCTCCGAGGCAAAGTGCGAGGCTTGCTGGCCCTTCACCTCTTGGAGCTCCTCCTTGACATCGACCCCCATCGACTGCAGCCGGAGCAGATTCTGCATCTTTTCCTGGAGTCGGGACATTTCCCTCTGTTCCTTTCTAGCTTTCTGGGTGCCTTTGAGGATGAAAAACCTCTTGATGCTTCCCTTGATCACTTCCCACCAGTGTGTCAGGGACTCAAAGAGGGGTTTCACGGTTCTCCAACCTTTGTAATCCCTCTTGAGCTCCTCAATGTTCTCTGGGGTCAGCAGTTGCACATTTAGCTTCCATGCCCCCCTGCCCACCCTCAGGTCTTCCTCCAAGTGGCAGTCCGCCAGTAGGAGGCAGTGGTCAGAGAAGAACACCGGCTTGACCTCGGTGGATCTGACTGTGAATGCACGGGACACAAACAGGAAGTCTATCCTGGAACGAATGGACCCGTCTGGCCGCGACCAGGTGTATCTACGCTGCGCTCCGTCTGCAGGGTTGCTGAAGACGTCGTGCAGCTTGGCATCCTTAACTGTTTCCATCAGGGATCTGGACGTAGCGTCCAATCTGCTTCCGGCCCTGCCGGATCGTCCAGCCGCATCGATGATGCAGTTGAAGTCCCCGCCCAGAATGACCGGCCTGGAGGTCGCCAGCAGCAGTGGGAGCTGCTGAAAAACCTCCAGCCGCTCAGCCCCTTGTGCCGGGCCGTACACGTTAATTAACCGGAGTGGAGCGTTCTTGTACATTACGTCTGCTACCAGGAGTCGCCCGCCCACCACCTCCTTGACCTCGGAGACGGTGAAGTTGCCTCCCCGCAGCAGAATACCCAGGCCGGAGGAACGAGAGTCGTTTCCGCCCGACCAGATCGATGGCCCGTGGGACCACCATCGTGACCATTGCCTGTAGGAGCTGAGGTGCGGTATCGCACACTCCTGCAGAAACAACAGGTCAGCTTTGACCTTGGCAAGGTAGTCCAAGGTCGCAACACATCGCGTAGTAGATTTAATGCTACGCACATTTATGGATACAATCTTTAAACCCATATTAAAGCATTTATTCTCCTACCAAACCCACTGTCTCTGAGAGTCCCAGACCTTTAGTCTGCTCCTTCATACCCGTAGTGAGCTCAAATTCCTTCACTTTGGATGGGCTGAGGTAGATCTCCTTGGCCGTGTTCTGCTCCAGTGGCATCTGGAGGTTCACGTAGTGAGCGGATTTTGAGATGACCTTTGCTGGAGAAGCTTCTCCAAAACTCACCCCCTCTGGGGGGTTGCTGTTCCCGGCTTCCTGGAGCTGGGGTGCGATGATTGCCTCACTGCTCCCAGATTCCAGGGGCTGTGGTGCACTGGCCTCCTCAGGTTGCAGGCAAAGTTGGGGTGCGTTGGTCTCCTTGTTGTCTCCAATTTTCTGGAGCTCGGGTGTCTCGTCCTCCAACGCCCTGGAGCTTTGCCGCCTCTTCTGTCGGTGCCGCTCTGGCACTTCCTCATCCGAAGAGCTGCTGCCCTTGTCATCCGTGTCGGATGGGAGACGCCTCTTGCCGCTTCTCTGGGAAACGCCTTTGCTTCTTCTTCGCTCCCTCTTACTTTTCTTGTTCTTCACCGTCCGCCACTCCCCCTGCTGCTTTTCCACTGCTGCCTCCTCCTCCATTGATTCGCTGTCCTGAGGACTGGAAGGTTCAGGGGGTGGTGCTGTTGATTGGCTCTCTGTTGCCTCAATCTCTTTCTCCACCTTGTCTCTCTCTGTGTCCTCCTTTGTCCCGTTGAGCTCCCTGGGGGCCTTGGTGGTTGGAGTGACACGGAACATTTCTTCTGCTTCCCCGTGGTCGGCTTTGGCTGCCTGTGCGTAAGTACGGCAGCGTTTGGGGCAGGTCCTGTAGAGGTGACTTGCCTCGCCACACAGGTTGCAGCACTTGGCCTGTTTGCAGTCTTTTGTCTGGTGCCCTTCCTGTTTGCAGATCTTGCAGAGGGAGGCGCTGCAGTTGGCCGCCACATGACCAGCCTTGCCGCATGAGCGACAATGCTTGGGTTGCCCAGCGTAGACCAGGTAGCCACGGTTTCAAACTGATAAGAACAGATTTTTTTTTTTTTTTTTATTGTAAAAATATACTTTATTCATAAAAATCTTCAATCACATTCAAAACCATTTCAAAAACAACATTACAAGGGTACAATCCAGGTTAAACTTTTACAAAATGTATCACCAGGTGCATCAGTACAAACAATATTACAGTCATTTACAGCCTTTCATTTTGATCTGTACAGCCCGAGGGGCTCTAAACAGTTCCCAGTCTCTCGGTGCGCTGTGGTAGAAAGGTCTTAGACAGCGACCCTTCCCCATTGCGCCTTTGCGGCAGCTGCCCCAAGCTTTAGTGCGTCCCTCAGCACGTAGTCCTGGACTTTGGATTGTGCCAGTCCGCAACAATCGGTCGGGGACAAATCTTTGTGCTGGAAGACCAACAAGTTTCGGGCAGACCAAAGCGCGTCTTTCACCGAGTTGATGATCCTCCAGCTGCAGTTGATGTTTGTCTCGGTGTGTGTCCCTGGGAACAGCCCGTAGAGCACAGAGTCCTGTGTCACAGAACTGCTCGGGATGAACCTCGACAGCAACCACTGCATCTCTCTCCAGACTTTCTTTGCAAAGGCACAATCCACAAGGAGGTGAACAACGGTCTCTTCCCCACCACAGCCACCTCGAGGGCATCGTGCAGAGGGGGTGAGACTCCTGGCGTGTAGGAAGGATCTGACGGGGAGGGCCTTTCTCACCACCAGCCAAGCTACGTCTTGGTGCTTGTTGGAAAGTTCTGGCGATGAGGCATTCTGCCAAATGACTTTGACAGTCTGCTCGGGGAACCATCCCACAGGGTCCACCCTCTCCTTATCCCTCAGGGCCTCTAGGACGTTACGTGCTGACCACTGCCTGATGGACTTGTGGTCAAAGGTGTTTTTCTGCATAAATTTTTCCACCAGGGACAGGTGGTACGGCACGGTCCAACTACTTGGAGCGTTCCGCGGCAGCGTGGCCAGACCCATCCTTCGCAACACCGGGGACAGGTAGAACCTCAGCACGTAGTGACACTTGGTGTTTGCGTACTGAGGGTCTACGCACCGCTTGATGCAGCCGCACACAAAGGTGGCCATCAGTATGAGGGCGATGTTGGGCACGTTTTTTCCCCCTTTATCTAGAGGCTTGTACATCGCGTCCCTGCAGACACGATCCATTTTCGACCTCCAGATAAAGCGGAAGATGGCTCGAGTGATCGCCATCGCGCAGGAGTGTGGAATGGGCCAGACCTGCGCCACGTACAGCAACAGCGAGAGTACCTCACACCTGATGACCAGGTTCTTACCCGCAATGGAGAGGGAGCGTCGCTCCCACATGCCCAGTTTCCTTTTCACCATAGCCACTCGCTCCTTCCAGTTTCTAACGCATGCCCCGGTCCCTCCGAACCATATCCCCAGCACCTTCAGGCCGTCAGCCCTGACAGTGAAGGGGACAAAGGATCGGTCAGCCCACTTCCCAAAGAACATGGCCTCGCTCTTCCCACGATTTACCTTGGCTCCCGAGGCCAGTTCGAACTGGTCGCAGACGTGCATCAGTCTGCGCACCGACAGCGGATCCGAGCAGAAGACGGCGACGTCGTCCATGTACAGGGAGGCTTTTACCTGAGTGCCTCCACTGCCTGGGATCGTCACCCCTCTTATGCCCGGATCCTTCCTGATGGACTCGGCAAAGGGTTCTATGCAGCACACAAAAAGGACAGGCGAGAGAGGGCAGCCCTGCCTGACTCCAGATTTAATCGGAAAGCTATCTGTTTCCCACCCATTGATTGAGACTGCGCTACTGATGTTAGTGTAGAGCAGTTGGATCCAATTTCGAATTCCCTCCCCAAACCCCATTTTGGAGAGCACATCCCCCATGTAGGTGTGCGATATTCTGTCAAAGGCCTTCTCCTGATCCAAGCTGATGAGGCAGGTATCCACACCCCTGTCCTGTACATAGGCAATCGTATCCCTGAGCAGCGCCAGGCTGTCAGAGATCTTCCTGCCTGGCACAGAGCAGGTCTGGTCAGGGTGAATCACCAATTCCAGAGCGGATTTGACCCGGTTGGCGATGACCTTGGACAGAATCTTATAGTCCATATTCAACAGTGAAATGGGTCGCCAATTTCTAATTTCCTCCCTTTCCCCCTTGTGCTTGTAGATGAGGGTGATGATGCCTTTCCTCATGGATTCTGACATGCTGCCGGCCAGGAGCATACTCTCGTACACTTCTAGCAGGTCTGGGCCGATCAAGTCCCACAGAGCCGAATACAACTCCGCCGGCAGGCCGTCGCTTCCGGGGGTTTTACTCTTCTCGAAGGACTCGAGGGCCTTAGTCAGTTCGTCAGGGGTTAGCGGTTTGTCTAGGCTCTCCCGAGTACTGTGGTCTAGGACCTCCGTGATAGAGGACAGGAAGGACTGGGAGGCCGTGCTGTCCGTGGGCTTCACGTCATACAGTCCGGCATAAAAGGATTTGCTGATCCTCAGAATGTCGGACCGTGATGACTTTACTGAGCCGTCTTCTTCCTTCAGGCTGCTGATCACAGAGCGCTCTCTGTGTACCTTTTGGAAGAAGAAACGTGAGCACGTCTCATCCTGCTCCACGGAGCGGACTCTGGAACGGAAGATGATCTTGGAGGCCTCCGAGGCAAAGTGCGAGGCTTGCTGGCCCTTCACCTCTTGGAGCTCCTCCTTGACATCGACCCCCATCGACCGCAGCCGGAGCAGATTCTGCATCTTTTCCTGGAGTCGGGACATTTCCCTCTGTTCCTTTCTAGCTTTCTGGGTGCCTTTGAGGATGAAAAACCTCTTGATGCTTCCCTTGATCACTTCCCACCAGTGTGTCAGGGACTCAAAGAGGGGTTTCACGGTTCTCCAACCTTTGTAATCCCTCTTGAGCTCCTCAATGTTCTCTGGGGTCAGCAGTTGCACATTTAGCTTCCATGCCCCCCTGCCCACCCTCAGGTCTTCCTCCAAGTGGCAGTCCGCCAGTAGGAGGCAGTGGTCAGAGAAGAACACCGGCTTGACCTCGGTGGATCTGACTGTGAATGCGCGGGACACAAACAGGAAGTCTATCCTGGAACGAATGGACCCGTCTGGCCGCGACCAGGTGTATCTACGCTGCGCTCCGTCTGCAGGGTTGCTGAAGACGTCGTGCAGCTTGGCATCCTTAACTGTTTCCATCAGGGATCTGGACGTAGCGTCCAATCTGCTTCCGGCCCTGCCGGATCGTCCAGCCGCATCGATGATGCAGTTGAAGTCCCCGCCCAGAATGACCGGCCTGGAGGTCGCCAGCAGCAGTGGGAGCTGCTGAAAAACCTCCAGCCGCTCAGCCCCTTGTGCCGGGCCGTACACGTTAATTAACCGGAGTGGAGCGTTCTTGTACATTACGTCTGCTACCAGGAGTCGCCCGCCCACCACCTCCTTGACCTCGGAGACAGTGAAGTTGCCTCCCCGCAGCAGAATACCCAGGCCGGAGGAACGAGAGTCGTTTCCGCCCGACCAGATCGATGGCCCGTGGGACCACCATCGTGACCATTGCCTGTAGGAGCTGAGGTGCGGTATCGCACACTCCTGCAGAAACAACAGGTCAGCTTTGACCTTGGCAAGGTAGTCCAAGGTCGCAACACATCGCGTAGTAGATTTAATGCTACGCACATTTATGGATACAATCTTTAAACCCATATTAAAGCATTTATTCTCCTACCAAACCCACTGTCTCTGAGAGTCCCAGACCTTTAGTCTGCTCCTTCATACCCGTAGTGAGCTCAAATTCCTTCACTTTGGATGGGCTGAGGTAGATCTCCTTGGCCGTGTTCTGCTCCAGTGGCATCTGGAGGTTCACGTAGTGAGCGGATTTTGAGATGACCTTTGCTGGAGAAGCTTCTCCAAAACTCACCCCCTCTGGGGGGTTGCTGTTCCCGGCTTCCTGGAGCTGGGGTGCGATGATTGCCTCACTGCTCCCAGATTCCAGGGGCTGTGGTGCACTGGCCTCCTCAGGTTGCAGGCAAAGTTGGGGTGCGTTGGTCTCCTTGTTGTCTCCAATTTTCTGGAGCTCGGGTGTCTCGTCCTCCAACGCCCTGGAGCTTTGCCGCCTCTTCTGTCGGTGCCGCTCTGGCACTTCCTCATCCGAAGAGCTGCTGCCCTTGTCATCCGTGTCGGATGGGAGACGCCTCTTGCCGCTTCTCTGGGAAACGCCTTTGCTTCTTCTTCGCTCCCTCTTACTTTTCTTGTTCTTCACCGTCCGCCACTCCCCCTGCTGCTTTCCCACTGCTGCCTCCTCCTCCATTGATTCGCTGTCCTGAGGACTGGAAGGTTCAGGGGGTGGTGCTGTTGATTGGCTCTCTGTTGCCTCAATCTCTTTCTCCACCTTGTCTCTCTCTGTGTCCTCCTTTGTCCCGTTGAGCTCCCTGGGGGCCTTGGTGGTTGGAGTGACACGGAACATTTCTTCTGCTTCCCCGTGGTCGGCTTTGGCTGCCTGTGCGTAAGTACGGCAGCGTTTGGGGCAGGTCCTGTAGAGGTGACTTGCCTCGCCACACAGGTTGCAGCACTTGGCCTGTTTGCAGTCTTTTGTCTGGTGCCCTTCCTGTTTGCAGATCTTGCAGAGGGAGGCGCTGCAGTTGGCCGCCACATGACCAGCCTTGCCGCATGAGCGACAATGCTTGGGTTGCCCAGCGTAGACCAGGTAGCCACGGTTTCAAACTGATAAGAACAGATTTTTTTTTTTTTTTTTTTTTTTTTTTTATTGTAAAAATATACTTTATTCATAAAAATCTTCAATCACATTCAAAACCATTTCAAAAACAACATTACAAGGGTACAATCCAGGTTAAACTTTTACAAAATGTATCACCAGGTGCATCAGTACAAACAATATTACAGTCATTTACAGCCTTTCATTTTGATCTGTACAGCCCGAGGGGCTCTAAACAGTTCCCAGTCTCTCGGTGCGCTGTGGTAGAAAGGTCTTAGACAGCGACCCTTCCCCATTGCGCCTTTGCGGCAGCTGCCCCAAGCTTTAGTGCGTCCCTCAGCACGTAGTCCTGGACTTTGGATTGTGCCAGTCCGCAACAATCGGTCGGGGACAAATCTTTGTGCTGGAAGACCAACAAGTTTCGGGCAGACCAAAGCGCGTCTTTCACCGAGTTGATGATCCTCCAGCTGCAGTTGATGTTTGTCTCGGTGTGTGTCCCTGGGAACAGCCCGTAGAGCACAGAGTCCTGTGTCACAGAACTGCTCGGGATGAACCTCGACAGCAACCACTGCATCTCTCTCCAGACTTTCTTTGCAAAGGCACAATCCACAAGGAGGTGAACAACGGTCTCTTCCCCACCACAGCCACCTCGAGGGCATCGTGCAGAGGGGGTGAGACTCCTGGCGTGTAGGAAGGATCTGACGGGGAGGGCCTTTCTCACCACCAGCCAAGCTACGTCTTGGTGCTTGTTGGAAAGTTCTGGCGATGAGGCATTCTGCCAAATGACTTTGACAGTCTGCTCGGGGAACCATCCCACAGGGTCCACCCTCTCCTTATCCCTCAGGGCCTCTAGGACGTTACGTGCTGACCACTGCCTGATGGACTTGTGGTCAAAGGTGTTTTTCTGCATAAATTTTTCCACCAGGGACAGGTGGTACGGCACGGTCCAACTACTTGGAGCGTTCCGCGGCAGCGTGGCCAGACCCATCCTTCGCAACACCGGGGACAGGTAGAACCTCAGCACGTAGTGACACTTGGTGTTTGCGTACTGAGGGTCTACGCACCGCTTGATGCAGCCGCACACAAAGGTGGCCATCAGTATGAGGGCGATGTTGGGCACGTTTTTTCCCCCTTTATCTAGAGGCTTGTACATCGCGTCCCTGCAGACACGATCCATTTTCGACCTCCAGATAAAGCGGAAGATGGCTCGAGTGATCGCCATCGCGCAGGAGTGTGGAATGGGCCAGACCTGCGCCACGTACAGCAACAGCGAGAGTACCTCACACCTGATGACCAGGTTCTTACCCGCAATGGAGAGGGAGCGTCGCTCCCACATGCCCAGTTTCCTTTTCACCATAGCCACTCGCTCCTTCCAGTTTCTAACGCATGCCCCGGTCCCTCCGAACCATATCCCCAGCACCTTCAGGCCGTCAGCCCTGACAGTGAAGGGGACAAAGGATCGGTCAGCCCACTTCCCAAAGAACATGGCCTCGCTCTTCCCACGATTTACCTTGGCTCCCGAGGCCAGTTCGAACTGGTCGCAGACGTGCATCAGTCTGCGCACCGACAGCGGATCCGAGCAGAAGACGGCGACGTCGTCCATGTACAGGGAGGCTTTTACCTGAGTGCCTCCACTGCCTGGGATCGTCACTCCTCTTATGCCCGGATCCTTCCTGATGGACTCGGCAAAGGGTTCTATGCAGCACACAAAAAGGACAGGCGAGAGAGGGCAGCCCTGCCTGACTCCAGATTTAATGGGAAAGCTATCTGTTTCCCACCCATTGATTGAGACTGCGCTACTGATGTTAGTGTAGAGCAGTTGGATCCAATTTCGAATTCCCTCCCCAAACCCCATTTTGGAGAGCACATCCCCCATGTAGGTGTGCGATATTCTGTCAAAGGCCTTCTCCTGATCCAAGCTGATGAGGCAGGTATCCACACCCCTGTCCTGTACATAGGCAATCGTATCCCTGAGCAGCGCCAGGCTGTCAGAGATCTTCCTGCCTGGCACAGAGCAGGTCTGGTCAGGGTGAATCACCAATTCCAGAGCGGATTTGACCCGGTTGGCGATGACCTTGGACAGAATCTTATAGTCCATATTCAACAGTGAAATGGGTCGCCAATTTCTAATTTCCTCCCTTTCCCCCTTGTGCTTGTAGATGAGGGTGATGATGCCTTTCCTCATGGATTCTGACATGCTGCCGGCCAGGAGCATACTCTCGTACACTTCTAGCAGGTCTGGGCCGATCAAGTCCCACAGAGCCGAATACAACTCCGCCGGCAGGCCGTCGCTTCCGGGGGTTTTACTCTTCTCGAAGGACTCGAGGGCCTTAGTCAGTTCGTCAGGAGTTAGCGGTTTGTCTAGGCTCTCCCGCGTACTGTGGTCTAGGACCTCCGTGATAGAGGACAGGAAGGACTGGGAGGCCGTGCTGTCCGTGGGCTTCACGTCATACAGTCCGGCATAAAAGGATTTGCTGATCCTCAGAATGTCGGACCGTGATGACTTTACTGAGCCGTCTTCTTCCTTCAGGCTGCTGATCACAGAGCGCTCTCTGTGTACCTTTTGGAAGAAGAAACGTGAGCACGTCTCATCCTGCTCCACGGAGCGGACTCTGGAACGGAAGATGATCTTGGAGGCCTCCGAGGCAAAGTGCGAGGCTTGCTGGCCCTTCACCTCTTGGAGCTCCTCCTTGACATCCACCCCCATCGACTGCAGCCGGAGCAGATTCTGCATCTTTTCCTGGAGTCGGGACATTTCCCTCTGTTCCTTTCTAGCTTTCTGGGTGCCTTTGAGGATGAAAAACCTCTTGATGCTTCCCTTGATCACTTCCCACCAGTGTGTCAGGGACTCAAAGAGGGGTTTCACGGTTCTCCAACCTTTGTAATCCCTCTTGAGCTCCTCAATGTTCTCTGGGGTCAGCAGTTGCACATTTAGCTTCCATGCCCCCCTGCCCACCCTCAGGTCTTCCTCCAAGTGGCAGTCCGCCAGTAGGAGGCAGTGGTCAGAGAAGAACACCGGCTTGACCTCGGTGGATCTGACTGTGAATGCACGGGACACAAACAGGAAGTCTATCCTGGAACGAATGGACCCGTCTGGCCGCGACCAGGTGTATCTACGCTGCGCTCCGTCTGCAGGGTTGCTGAAGACGTCGTGCAGCTTGGCATCCTTAACTGTTTCCATCAGGGATCTGGACGTAGCGTCCAATCTGCTTCCGGCCCTGCCGGATCGTCCAGCCGCATCGATGATGCAGTTGAAGTCCCCGCCCAGAATGACCGGCCTGGAGGTCGCCAGCAGCAGTGGGAGCTGCTGAAAAACCTCCAGCCGCTCAGCCCCTTGTGCCGGGCCGTACACGTTAATTAACCGGAGTGGAGCGTTCTTGTACATTACGTCTGCTACCAGGAGTCGCCCGCCCACCACCTCCTTGACCTCGGAGACGGTGAAGTTGCCTCCCCGCAGCAGAATACCCAGGCCGGAGGAACGAGAGTCGTTTCCGCCCGACCAGATCGATGGCCCGTGGGACCACCATCGTGACCATTGCCTGTAGGAGCTGAGGTGCGGTATCGCACACTCCTGCAGAAACAACAGGTCAGCTTTGACCTTGGCTAGGTAGTCCAAGGTCGCAACACATCGCGTAGTAGATTTAATGCTACGCACATTTATGGATACAATCTTTAAACCCATATTAAAGCATTTATTCTCCTACCAAACCCACTGTCTCTGAGAGTCCCAGACCTTTAGTCTGCTCCTTCATACCCGTAGTGAGCTCAAATTCCTTCACTTTGGATGGGCTGAGGTAGATCTCCTTGGCCGTGTTCTGCTCCAGTGGCATCTGGAGGTTCACGTAGTGAGCGGATTTTGAGATGACCTTTGCTGGAGAAGCTTCTCCAAAACTCACCCCCTCTGGGGGGTTGCTGTTCCCGGCTTCCTGGAGCTGGGGTGCGATGATTGCCTCACTGCTCCCAGATTCCAGGGGCTGTGGTGCACTGGCCTCCTCAGGTTGCAGGCAAAGTTGGGGTGCGTTGGTCTCCTTGTTGTCTCCAATTTTCTGGAGCTCGGGTGTCTCGTCCTCCAACGCCCTGGAGCTTTGCCGCCTCTTCTGTCGGTGCCGCTCTGGCACTTCCTCATCCGAAGAGCTGCTGCCCTTGTCATCCGTGTCGGATGGGAGACGCCTCTTGCCGCTTCTCTGGGAAACGCCTTTGCTTCTTCTTCGCTCCCTCTTACTTTTCTTGTTCTTCACCGTCCGCCACTCCCCCTGCTGCTTTTCCACTGCTGCCTCCTCCTCCATTGATTCGCTGTCCTGAGGACTGGAAGGTTCAGGGGGTGGTGCTGTTGATTGGCTCTCTGTTGCCTCAATCTCTTTCTCCACCTTGTCTCTCTCTGTGTCCTCCTTTGTCCCGTTGAGCTCCCTGGGGGCCTTGGTGGTTGGAGTGACACGGAACATTTCTTCTGCTTCCCCGTGGTCGGCTTTGGCTGCCTGTGCGTAAGTACGGCAGCGTTTGGGGCAGGTCCTGTAGAGGTGACTTGCCTCGCCACACAGGTTGCAGCACTTGGCCTGTTTGCAGTCTTTTGTCTGGTGCCCTTCCTGTTTGCAGATCTTGCAGAGGGAGGCGCTGCAGTTGGCCGCCACATGACCAGCCTTGCCGCATGAGCGGCAATGCTTGGGTTGCCCAGCGTAGACCAGGTAGCCACGGTTTCCCCCGATTGCGAAACTGGAAGGAGGGTGGAAAATGGCTCCCTTACCATCGGTCTTTAGCGTGACCTTAAACAGGCGTTTGCCTGTCCAGATCCCCAAGTCGTCTCGAATCTCAGTGCCGCTCCCCACCTTATCGAAGTACCTGGTGAGGAAGGTGACCACGTCGGCGACAGGGACGAAGGGGTTGTACACATGCACCATCACCTCACGTTCCCGTTGCAACGGCAGAGAAAAGTGCGGCTCCGCCGTCAGGATCTTCATCTCCGGCAGGTCTCTCTTCTCCTCGAACACCCTCAGGAGCCGGACGCAGTCTGCCACTTGCTTGAACGTCACGTCGAAATAACCACCTTTGCGGGAGTCATGCAGGGTGAAGATCTCCGTAGCTTGGAAGCCGCACGCCTTCAACAGGATCCTCCTGGTGAAGAAGCCCCGATCCATAGGTGATCCTCCTTCGTCGCTGTGGTTCACCGTGACTCGGACAGTGATAGGTAACCCACGGTATGAATTCGGTTTGCGATTGGTTTTCGCCCTTCCATCCCGACCTTGCCATGGCAGGACCATGGTGTCGCCCCTGCAACACTACACTTGATCTTAGCCAAAAGGCCGAGAAGCGATGCCGGCGCCGCCCTTGACTTCCCCGAGTGCCATCTGCCTTCCCTCCTTTAAAGCAGACTGACAGCGTTCAAAGACTTATGTATATATATATCTAAGCACTGACGGTTTCACTGTTGGCATATTTGTCCCGGGATTTCTAATTGGAAAAGTTGCCTTTGTTCTCTCTCTTTCAGTGAGACTGCATCAGAGTTATGTAGATCGGCAGTATTCCACCAATCAGATGGGAGAGGGTTGTGCCTATCCACATGGACGTCAGTGTCAGAGGCTGCTGTGGAAGAAGCTTTTGAAAGCAGTTGCGTGTCTTGCAGGGCGTGAGTGACAATGCAGCAAGCAAGTGTGCAGAGCTGCACACATAGAGTCCTAGATTGGTTAGAGCAGAAAAGGAGGCCATTCGGCCTGTCGTGTCTGTGCTAGCTCTTTGCAAGAGCAACTCCCCTAGTGCCACTCACCTGCCTTTTCCCCATAGCCCTGCAAATATTTTCTCTTCAGATAATTATCCGATTCTCTTTTGAAAGCCACTCTTGAAAGTGCCCCCAGCACACTCTCAGGCAGTGCATTGCAGATTCTAACCACTCGCTGCGCAAGAAGGTTTCTCCTCATGTCGCCTTAGTTCTTTTGCCATTCACTTTAAATGGGGGTCCTCCATGTTGTGTTTTCCACCTTACGCAAACACACCGACGACACAAAGAGGATCGCTAACTCAATTCTTTGATTTGAAGAGATGAAATATATACAACAATATCTAGGTCTCTAGGACAGCTCCTATCATCGGCCCGAGAATTATACATGAGTATATACACGTCACACCCTGCCTGGCGATGCACAGCAATTTTAGATACGCTCTTTAAAGGTATACCACAACAACTCCAAGCTGTACCCTTAAATAATAAGAACTATTTACATTACAACAAATTGCTCTTCTGTGTTTGAACCTACAATTGTACAAAGTGATCACCTTATGAGTCCCTGGGACGGAATGGTGGTTCGTTGATACTGTGAAGTTGGTTTGAGATTGCCGTACGTTCTCACAATTCTGGTTGTCTGTAGGAGTCTTGCGCTGGGATCGTGTCTTAGATCGCGTTCTGCTTGCGATGGGGTTACTTGGTGTTTCTTGTTCTGGTACTTCCCTGATTCGCCATCGGTTTCTTCACAATGGGTGCTCGTACTTGATCTGATCATGGTTCTGGACAGATGCTGCTGATTTCTGCCGGATTTCATGTTCCATCGGTTGGGTGTTGTAGTCATACCTTTTGTCCAATGATGACTGGGAAGGGTTGTTCGCACTGTAATTCTGCTGGTGAAGGAGTGGTTGCACTGAGCGCTGTCGCTCTAAGGTGTAGCATTGTGACAGGCCGTCACAAGCCTTGTTTACTTTGCTGACATTTCATAAGTAAGCACTTTACAGTATATACATTCCGCCATGCTATTGGACCTGGGGCAGTGTGGTGATGCGGTAGTACGGTCAACTCCCCACTTTTCACACATCGGTGCGCAGACCGATCAACACCTGCGACCACTTCGAACCGGCCTCGGGTGCCAAGGGTAAACCGTGGCAAGAGCGAGGCCGTGCCCTTTGGGAACTGAACTAAGCTTTGTCCCTTTCACCAGCAGGTCAGACTGCCTGAAGCTGCTGGGGATATGGTTCGGAGGGACCAGGGAATGCGTTAGAAACTGGAAGGAGCGAGTAGCCATGGTGAGAAAAGAACTGGGCTTGTGGGAGCAAAGCTCCCTCTCCATTGCGGGTAAGAACCTGCTCATCAGGCGTGAGGCACTCTCAGTGTTGTACATGGCGCAGGTCTGGCCCATTCCTCACTCCTGCGCTGTGGCGATCACGCGAGCCAACTTCCGCTTTGTCTGGAGGTCAAAAGTGGACCATGTTTGCAGGGACATGATGTAAAAAACCTCTGGATGAAGGGGGAGAAAACATGCCCAACATCACCCTCATCCTGATGGCCACCTTTGTGTATGGCTGTATCAAGCTGTGTGTAGACCCAAACACCAAGCGTCACTACGTGCTGAGGTTCTACCTGTCCCTGGTGTTGCGAAGGATGGGTCTGGTCACGCTGCCACGGAAAGCTCCAAGTGCCATATCACCTGTCCCGTGTGGAAAAATTATGCAGAGGAACCGCAAGTCCATCAGGCAGTGGTTAGCACGTATCACCCTAGAGGCCCTGCGGGAAAAGGAGATGGTGGATCCCGTCGGATGGTTCGCCGAACAGACTGTCAGGGTCATTTGGCAGAATGCCTCATCACCAGAACCTTCCAACAAGCACAAAGACGTAGCTTGGCTGGTGGTGAGAAAGGACCTTGCCGTCAGGTCCTTCCTACACGCCAGGAGCCTCACCCCCTCTGCACGTTGCCCTCGAGGTGGCTGTGGTGGGGAAGAGACCGTTGCCCACCTCCTTGTGGAATCTGCCTTTGCAGAAAAGGTCTGAAGAGAGTGGCCGTGGTTCTTGTCGAGGTTCATCCCGAGCAGTTCCGTGACACAGGTCCGGACACTGTGCTCTACGGGCTGTTCCCAGGGACACACGCCGAGACAAGCATCAACTGCAGCCGGAGGATCAACTCGGTGAAAGACGCTCTTTGGCTGCCTGAAACTTCTTGGTCTTCCATTGCAAAGAGTTGGCACATTCCAAGGTCCAGGACTACGTGCTGAGGGACGCACTAAAGTTTGGGGCAGAGGCGCAATGGGGAAAGGTGGCTGTCTACGACCTTTCAGCCATAGTGCACCAAGGGGCTGGGATTTGCATAGGCTCCTCGGGCTGTAAGACACACGGTGAATGTTTCCAGTGAATACTACATGTATCACTTTTGCCTTGAAGCACCTCAGAGTGAAACATGATCTATGTAGGCAACTTAAATACCATTGCACTGTCTGACTGTCTGTTATGACCATTTTGAAATGTCTGCAATGTTCCTTCCTGCAATGGTTACGCTAGATGTGTCGTGTAACTGGCAGGTAATGGGAAATTTCGAGAAACGGTCAGTCACAAGGGAGAACACGTGACGGGCATGAGAGACAATCCACGAGTCTTTGTAGCTGAGTTTCCGTGTGAGCAACTAGCTCACAGCGCAGAGGAGTTCTTCGATCGAGGCCTGCTGTATTTTTGTCTTTGCTTTCAGTTTGGGCAGTCAAAGAACAAAGAACAAAAAAAACGTACAGCACAGGAACATGTATTTCGGCCCTCCAAGCCTGCGCCGATCAGTCTGTGGAGCTTGCCGGCTGACCTGGCATGCAGCTAAACTCCTTCCACATCTACAGGGAAGGCAAAGTCAGGAGCGTTTCTCTCAGAGCGTAGTGAGTCTTTGGAACTCTCTTCCTCAAAAGGTGGTGGAAACAGGGTCTTTGAATATTTTCAAGACAGAGCTGGATAGATTAACAAGGCGGGGTGGAAGGTTATCGGTGGTAGGCAGGAATGTGGGGTTGAGGTTGCAATCAGATCAGCCATGATCTTCTGAATAGTGGAGCAGGCTCTTGGGGCCCAGTGGCCTACTCCTGCTCCTAAGTTGTATGTTCGTACATGTAGGGGCATTAGTTTTTACTGATTCCAGTACTTCTCCTGCACTGAACCTGGAGAGTACTACGTCAGCTGCTGTTGAGTTGTTTCCTGATGCCCTGCTTTCTTTTGTACGAGCTGTCTAGCATCCTCGTTATGGGCTTCCTTTGCTTGGCATTGGGCCTTCTTTTGGGCTGACTGTTGGTCTATTTCCTTTACGGGATGTCAGCATGACATCACCAGAAGGGAAATGTGTCATGTTATGAAGTCACAGTAAATAGGTCCAATGCATTATATCATTATAATAACACAAGATGATGATCAGCAGTGAGAAGACAGGTGGCAGCAAGGATAAGTACAGGTACGACACAGTGAACAGCCTTAGATCCTGTTAAAATGTTGAAAATGTTTCTCCCCTTCTCAAAGATTATTTCCTTCAAAATTTTAGAAATCTTTCAGCTTCAACCAGAAGTCACATACAAGCCAAACAACAAAACCACCTGCGTGCACAGCACAGCACACCATCTGCCAGCCTGCAATGATGTCGGCTCTCTTTTAATCACCTTTTCACCTCCAATCAGTCCTATTCAGCAGGCAAGCAAAGGAGCGCAGAAAATACATCTGCACGGCTGCTTCTAACTTCTAGAAAGGGAACAGCCTTATCCTAGGAAAGTGAAAAATATCTATACTGTCACAAAGTGATGCACTTGAACTGCAAAACACCACGCTTACCTGAGCTTGTGTCACAGTTTTTGCTGTCTACCTCAGCCAGTATTTTTCTGTATTCTCAGTCGTCCATCCTGGCTTCTTGCTTTCTCTGCAGCTTTCAGATGCCTCCCCTTGGCCGGCCTCAGTGCTCAGTGACAGATCAGCGCTCGCTATTATTTGTCCTCAGTGGTAACTGCTAGGGGAGAAATGCTTGACTTTTTCAATCACCTTTTACCTCAGTAAAATCCAAGTAGAACCTAAAGTGGCAATGCTTCTCCCTCTCAGCACCCAACATGTCTTGCCTTT
Source organism: Cetorhinus maximus (assembly GCF_964194155.1). Classification (NCBI taxonomy): domain Eukaryota; kingdom Metazoa; phylum Chordata; class Chondrichthyes; order Lamniformes; family Cetorhinidae; genus Cetorhinus; species Cetorhinus maximus. The sequence continues at coordinate 24,245 of NW_027596669.1, forward strand.
TCTTCAGGTTGGCTTTGAGTAAGCACAACAGTTGCTGCCTGGCTGCCATTAGAGACAGTTTTCAAGTACAGAGACAAGGGGCAGCCCCATGACCCCTCCCCCGACTCCTGCACAATATGCAAATATAGCACATTGTCTGAGTGCAATTTGGGAGCTGAAGATGGTTTCACAGTGGGATACAAGATATGAGGAGAGGTCACAGTCAACGTTTCCTCACAGACACACCGCCACATAAGCCCCTTTAAATTTGCGCGGCTGTGCAAAAAATTTAATGGGCCCGCACACTTAAACAAATCGGTCACGCACTGTAATGACTCGCCTCATTCAGTTCAACAGAAATTAGGATCATGTTTTTAACCTGTGCCCTCGTTTTAAAATATTTTGTGTTCCATATTTACTTTCTCAATTTGTTATTAACTTACTTTACACTGCTTTATATCCTATCTTGTCGCAGATGTGGATCAGTCTGCGCACCGACAGCGGATCCGACCAGAAGACGGCGACGTCGTCCATGTACAGGGAGGCTTTTACCTGAATGCCTCCACTGCCTGGGATCGTCACTCCTCTTATGCCCGGATCCTTCCTGATGGACTCGGCAAAGGGTTCTATGCAACACACGAAAAGAACAGGCGAGAGAGGACAGCCCTGCCTGACTCCAGATTTAATCGGAAAGCTATCTGTTTCCCACCCGTTGATTGAGACTGCGCTACTGATGTTAGTGTAGAGCAGTTGGATCCAATTTCGAATTCCCTCCCCAAACCCCATTTTGGAGCGCACATCTACCATGTAGGTGTGGGATATTCTGTCAAAGGCCTTCTCCTGATCCAAGCTGATGAGGCAGGTATCCACCCCCCTGTCCTGTACATAGGCAATCGTATCCCTGAGCAGCGCCAGGCTGTCAGAGATCTTCCTGCCTGGCACAGAGCAGGTCTGGTCAGGGTGAATCACCAATTCCAGAGCGGATTTGACCCGGTTGGTGATGACCTTGGACAGAATCTTATAGTCCACATTCAACAGTGAAATGGGTCGCCAATTTCTAATTTCCTCCCTTTCCCCCTTGTGCTTGTAGATGAGGGTGATGATGCCTTTCCTCATGGATTCTGACATACTACCGGCCAGGAGCATACTCTCGTACACTCCTAGCAGGTCTGGCCCGATCAAGTCCCACAGAGCCGAATACAACTCCGTCGGCAAGCCGTCGCTTCCGGGGGTTTTACTCTTCTCCAAGGACTCGAGGGCCTTAGTCAGTTCATCAGGAGTTAGCGGTTTGTCCAGGCTCTCCCGCGTACTGTGGTCTAAGACCTCCGTGATAGAGGACAGGAAGGACTGGGAGGCCGTGCTGTCCGTGGGCTTCACGTCATACAATCCGGCATAAAAGGATTTGCTGATCCTCAGAATGTCGGACCGTGATGACTTTACTGAGCCGTCTTCTTCCTTCAGGCTGCTGATCACAGAGCGCTCTCTGTGTACCTTTTGGAAGAAGAAACGTGAGCACGTCTCATCCTGCTCCATGGAGCGGACTCTGGAACGGAAGATGATCTTGGAGGCCTCCGAGGCAAAGTGCGAGGCTTGCTGGCCCTTCACCTCTTGGAGCTCCTCCTTGACATCGACCCCCATCGACTGCAGCCGGAGCAGATTCTGCATCTTTTTCTGGAGTCGGGACATTTCCCTCGGTTCCTTTCTAGCTTTCTGGGTGCCTTTGAGGATGAAAAACCTCGTGATGTTTCCCTTGATCGCTTCCCACCAGTGTGTCAGGGACTCAAAGAGGGGTTTCACGGTTCTCCAACCTTTGTAATCCCTCTTGAGCTCCTCAATGTTCTCTGGGGTCAGCAGTTGCACATTTAGCTTCCATGCCCCCCTGCCCACCCTCAGGTCCTTCTCCAAGTGGCAGTCCGCCAGTAGGAGGCAGTGGTCAGAGAAGAACACCGGCTTGACCTCGGTGGATCTGACTGTGAATGCACGGGACACAAACAGGAAGTCTATCCTGGAACGAATGGACCCGTCTGGCCGCGACCAGGTGTATCTACGCTGCGCTCCGTCTGCAGGGTTGCTGAAGACGTCGTGCAGCTTGGCATCCTTAACTGTTTCCATCAGGGATCTGGACGTAGCGTCCAATCTGCTGCCGGCCCTGCCAGCGAGTGTTGGGTGAGAGTGCGTGTTTTTTGTGTGTAGCTGCTGCGGGTGAGTGAGTGAGTGAGAGAGAGAGAGAGAGAGAGAGAGAGAAAGAAAGAAAGTTGGATTTTGGAACATGTACATGTTGAGAAGTAAAGAAAGCAGATGTTTGTAAGAAAACTATTTTTAGCATTGAAAATCCCCTGGAAAGGGGAGGGTGCACCGTTCCCAGAGATACTGCAATACCGGGTCGATGTGTGGAGTGGACGGAGCAAGCCCCTATTCCATCTCCCTGCTCCAAAAATCAATTTAATATATGGTCCCCAGATAAGGGACGTATCAGATATTAAACTGATAAGAACAGATTTTTTTTTTTTTTTTGTAAAAATATACTTTATTCATAAAATATCTTCAATCACATTCCACACCATTTCAAAAACAACCTTACAAGGGTACAATCCAGGGTTAAACTTTTACAAAATGTATCACCAGGTGCATTAGTACAAACAATATTACAATCATTTACAGCCTTTCATTTTGATCTGTACAGCCCGAGGGGCTCTAAACAGTTCCCAGTCTCTCGGTGCGCTGTGGTAGAAAGGTCTTAGACAGCGACCCTTCCCCATTGCGCCTTTGCGGCAGCTGCCCCAAGCTTTAGTGCGTCCCTCAGCACGTAGTCCTGGACTTTGGATTGTGCCAGTCCGCAACAATCGGTCGGGGACAACTCTTTGTGCTGGAAGACCAACAAGTTTCGGGCAGACCAAAGCGCCTCTTTCACCGAGTTGATGATCCTCCAGCTGCAGTCGATGTTTGTCTCGGTGTGTGTCCCTGGGAACAGCCCGTAGAGCACAGAGTCCTGTGTCACAGAACTGCTCGGGATGAACCTCGACAGCAACCACTGCATCTCTCTCCAGACTTTCTTTGCAAAGGCACAATCCACAAGGAGGTGGACAACGGTCTCTTCCCCACCACAGCCACCTCGAGGGCAACGTGCAGAGGGGGTGAGCTTCCTGGCGTGTAGGAAGGATCTGACGGGGAGGGCCTTTCTCACCACCAGCCAAGCTACGTCTTGGTGCTTGTTGGAAAGTTCTGGCGATGAGGCATTCTGCCAAATGACTTTGACAGTCTGCTCGGGGAACCATCCCACAGGGTCCACCCTCTCCTTATCCCTCAGGGCCTCTAGGACGTTACGTGCTGACCACTGCCTGATGGACTTGTGGTCAAAGGTGTTTTTCTGCATCAATTTTTCCACCAGGGACAGGTGGTACGGCACGGTCCAACTACTTGGAGCGTTCCGCGGCAGCGTGGCCAGACCCATCCTTCGCAACACCGGGGACAGGTAGAACCTCAGCACGTAGTGACACTTGGTGTTTGCGTACTGAGGGTCTACGCACCGCTTGATGCAGCCGCACACAAAGGTGGCCATCAGTATGAGGGCGATGTTGGGCACGTTTTTTCCCCCTTTATCTAGAGGCTTGTAGATCGCGTCCCTGCGGACACGATCCATTTTCGACCTCCAGATAAAGCGGAAGATGGCTCGAGTGATCGCCGTCGCGCAGGAGTCTGGAATGGGCCAGACCTGCGCCACGTACAGCAACAGCGAGAGTACCTCACACCTGATGACCAGGTTCTTACCCGCAATGGAGAGGGAGCGTCGCTCCCACATGCCCAGTTTCCTCTTCACCATAGCCACTCGCTCCTTCCAGTTTCTAACGCATGCCCCGGTCCCTCCGAACCATATCCCCAGCACCTTCAGGCCGTCAGCCCTGACAGTGAAGGGGACAAAGGATCGGTCAGCCCAGTTCCCAAAGAACATGGCCTCGCTCTTCCCACGATTTACCTTGGCTCCCGAGGCCAGTTCGAACTGGTCGCAGATGTGCATCAGTCTGCGCACCGACAGCGGATCCGAGCAGAAGACGGCGACGTCGTCCATGTACAGGGAGGCTTTTACCTGAGTGCCTCCACTGCCTGGGATCGTCACTCCTCTTATGCCCGGATCCTTCCTGATGGACTCGGCAAAGGGTTCTATGCAACACACGAAAAGGACAGGCGAGAGAGGACAGCCCTGCCTGACTCCAGATTTAATCGGAAAGCTATCCGTTTCCCACCCATTGATTGAGACTGCGCTACTGATGTTAGTGTAGAGCAGTTGGATCCAATTTCGAATTCCCTCCCCAAACCCCATTTTGGAGAGCACATCCCCCATGTAGGTGTGCGATATTCTGTCAAAGGCCTTCTCCTGATCCAAGCTGATGAGGCAGGTATCCACACCCCTGTCCTGTACATAGGCAATCGTATCCCTGAGCAGCGCCAGGCTGTCAGAGATCTTCCTGCCTGGCACAGAGCAGGTCTGGTCAGGGTGAATCACCAATTCCAGAGCGGATTTGACCCGGTTGGCGATGACCTTGGACAGAATCTTATAGTCCACATTCAACAGTGAAATGGGTCGCCAATTTCTAATTTCCTCCCTTTCCCCCTTGTGCTTGTAGATGAGGGTGATGATGCCTTTCCTCATGGATTCTGACATACTACCGGTCAGGAGCATACTCTCGTACACTCCTAGCAGGTCTGGGCCGATCAAGTCCCACAGAGCCGAATACAACTCCGCCGGCAAGCCGTCGCTTCCGGGGGTTTTACTCTTCTCGAAGGACTCGAGGGCCTTAGTCAGTTCCTCAGGAGTTAGCGGTTTGTCCAGGCTCTCCCGCGTACTATGGTCTAAGACCTCCGTGATAGAGGACAGGAAGGACTGGGAGGCCGTGCTGTCCGTGGGCTTCACGTCATACAGTCCGGCATAAAAGGATTTGCTGATCCTCAGAATGTCGGACCGTGATGACTTTACTGAGCCGTCTTCTTCCTTCAGGCTGCTGATCACAGAGCGCTCTCTGTGTACCTTTTGGAAGAAGAAACGTGAGCACGTCTCATCCTGCTCCACGGAGCGGACTCTGGAACGGAAGATGATCTTGGAGGCCTCCGAGGCAAAGTGCGAGGCTTGCTGGCCCTTCACCTCTTGGAGCTCCTCCTTGACATCGACCCCCATCGACTGCAGCCGGAGCAGATTCTGCATCTTTTCCTGGAGTCGGGACATTTCCCTCTGTTCCTTTCTAGCTTTCTGGGTGCCTTTGAGGATGAAGAACCTCTTGATGCTTCCCTTGATCACTTCCCACCAGTGTGTCAGGGACTCAAAGAGGGGTTTCACGGTTCTCCAACCTTTGTAATCCCTCTTGAGCTCCTCAATGTTCTCTGGGGTCAGCAGTTGCACATTTAGCTTCCATGCCCCCCTGCCCACCCTCAGGTCTTCCTCCAAGTGGCAGTCCGCCAGTAGGAGGCAGTGGTCAGAGAAGAACACCGGCTTGACCTCGGTGGATCTGACTGTGAATGCACGGGACACAAACAGGAAGTCTATCCTGGAACGAATGGACCCGTCTGGCCGCGACCAGGTGTATCTACGCTGCGCTCCGTCTGCAGGGTTGCTGAAGACGTCGTGCAGCTTGGCATCCTTAACTGTTTCCATCAGGGATCTGGACGTAGCGTCCAATCTGCTTCCGGCCCTGCCGGATCGTCCAGCCGCATCGATGATGCAGTTGAAGTCCCCGCCCAGAATGACCGGCCTGGAGGTCGCCAGCAGCAGTGGGAGCTGCTGAAAAACCTCCAGCCGCTCAGCCCCTTGTGCCGGGCCGTACACGTTAATTAACCGGAGTGGAGCGTTCTTGTACATTACGTCTGCTACCAGGAGTCGCCCGCCCACCACCTCCTTGACCTCGGAGACGGTGAAGTTGCCTCCCCGCAGCAGAATACCCAGGCCGGAGGAACGAGAGTCGTTTCCGCCCGACCAGATCGATGGCCCGTGGGACCACCATCGTGACCATTGCCTGTAGGAGCTGAGGTGCGGTATCGCACACTCCTGCAGAAACAACAGGTCAGCTTTGACCTTGGCTAGGTAGTCCAAGGTCGCAACACATCGCGTAGTAGATTTAATGCTACGCACATTTATGGATACAATCTTTAAACCCATATTAAAGCATTTATTCTCCTACCAAACCCACTGTCTCTGAGAGTCCCAGACCTTTAGTCTGCTCCTTCATACCCGTAGTGAGCTCAAATTCCTTCACTTTGGATGGGCTGAGGTAGATCTCCTTGGCCGTGTTCTGCTCCAGTGGCATCTGGAGGTTCACGTAGTGAGCGGATTTTGAGATGACCTTTGCTGGAGAAGCTTCTCCAAAACTCACCCCCTCTGGGGGGTTGCTGTTCCCGGCTTCCTGGAGCTGGGGTGCGATGATTGCCTCACTGCTCCCAGATTCCAGGGGCTGTGGTGCACTGGCCTCCTCAGGTTGCAGGCAAAGTTGGGGTGCGTTGGTCTCCTTGTTGTCTCCAATTTTCTGGAGCTCGGGTGTCTCGTCCTCCAACGCCCTGGAGCTTTGCCGCCTCTTCTGTCGGTGCCGCTCTGGCACTTCCTCATCCGAAGAGCTGCTGCCCTTGTCATCCGTGTCGGATGGGAGACGCCTCTTGCCGCTTCTCTGGGAAACGCCTTTGCTTCTTCTTCGCTCCCTCTTACTTTTCTTGTTCTTCACCGTCCGCCACTCCCCCTGCTGCTTTTCCACTGCTGCCTCCTCCTCCATTGATTCGCTGTCCTGAGGACTGGAAGGTTCAGGGGGTGGTGCTGTTGATTGGCTCTCTGTTGCCTCAATCTCTTTCTCCACCTTGTCTCTCTCTGTGTCCTCCTTTGTCCCGTTGAGCTCCCTGGGGGCCTTGGTGGTTGGAGTGACACGGAACATTTCTTCTGCTTCCCCGTGGTCGGCTTTGGCTGCCTGTGCGTAAGTACGGCAGCGTTTGGGGCAGGTCCTGTAGAGGTGACTTGCCTCGCCACACAGGTTGCAGCACTTGGCCTGTTTGCATTCTTTTGTCTGGTGCCCTTCCTGTTTGCAGATCTTGCAGAGGGAGGCGCTGCAGTTGGCCGCCACATGACCAGCCTTGCCGCATGAGCGGCAATGCTTGGGTTGCCCAGCGTAGACCAGGTAGCCACGGTTTCCCCCGATGGCGAAACTGGAGGGAGGGTGGAAAATGGCTCCCTTACCATCGGTCTTTAGCGTGACCTTAAACAGGCGTTTGCCTGTCCAGATCCCCAAGTCGTCTCGAATCTCAGTGCCGCTCCCCACCTTATCGAAGTACCTGGTGAGGAAGGTGACCACGTCGGCGACAGGGACGAAGGGGTTGTACACATGCACCATCACCTCACGTTCCCGTTGCAACGGCAGAGAAAAGTGCGGCTCCGCCGTCAGGATCTTCATCTCCGGCAGGTCTCTCTTCTCTTCGAACACCCTCAGGAGCCGGACGCAGTCTGCCACTTGCTTGAACGTGACGTCGAAATAACCACCTTTGCGGGAGTCGTGCAGGGTGAAGATCTCCGTAGCTTGGAAGCCGCACGCCTTCAACAGGATCCTCCTGGTGAAGAAGCCCCGATCCATAGGTGATCCTCCTTCGTCGCTGTGGTTCACCGTGACTCGGACGGTGATAGGTAACCCACGGTATGAATTCGGATTGCGATTGGTTTTCGCCCTTCCATCCCGACCTTGCCATGGCAGGACCATGGTGTCGCCCCTGCAACACTTGATCTTAGCCAAGAGGCCGAGAAGCGATCAGATTTTTTTTTTTTTTTTGTAAAAATATACTTTATTCATAAAAAATCTTCAATCACATTCAAAACCATTTCAAAAACAACATTACAAGGGTACAATCCAGGTTAAACTTTTACAAAATGTATCACCAGGTGCATCAGTACAAACAATATTACAATCATTTACAGCCTTTCATTTTGATCTGTACAGCCCGAGGGGCTCTAAACAGTTCCCAGTCTCTCGGTGCGCTGTGGTAGAAAGGTCTTAGACAGCGACCCTTCCCCATTGCGCCTTTGCGGCAGCTGCCCCAAGCTTTAGTGCGTCCCTCAGCACGTAGTCCTGGACTTTGGATTGTGCCAGTCCGCAACAATCGGTCGGGGACAAATCTTTGTGCTGGAAGACCAACAAGTTTCGGGCAGACCAAAGCGCGTCTTTCACCGAGTTGATGATCCTCCAGCTGCAGTCGATGTTTGTCTCGGTGTGTGTCCCTGGGAACAGCCCGTAGAGCACAGAGTCCTGTGTCACAGAACTGCTCGGGATGAACCTCGACAGCAACCACTGCATCTCTCTCCAGACTTTCTTTGCAAAGGCACAATCCACAAGGAGGTGAACAACGGTCTCTTCCCCACCACAGCCACCTCGAGGGCATCGTGCAGAGGGGGTGAGACTCCTGGCGTGTAGGAAGGATCTGACGGGGAGGGCCTTTCTCACCACCAGCCAAGCTACGTCTTGGTGCTTGTTGGAAAGTTCTGGCGATGAGGCATTCTGCCAAATGACTTTAACAGTCTGCTCGGGGAACCATCCCACAGGGTCCACCCTCTCCTTATCCCTCAGGGCCTCTAGGACGTTACGTGCTGACCACTGCCTGATGGACTTGTGGTCAAAGGTGTTTTTCTGCATCAATTTTTCCACCAGGGACAGGTGGTACGGCACGGTCCAACTACTTGGAGCGTTCCGCGGCAGCGTGGCCAGACCCATCCTTCGCAACACCGGGGACAGGTAGAACCTCAGCACGTAGTGACACTTGGTGTTTGCGTACTGAGGGTCTACGCACCGCTTGATGCAGCCGCACACAAAGGTGGCCATCAGTATGAGGGCGATGTTGGGCACGTTTTTTCCCCCTTTATCTAGAGGCTTGTACATCGCGTCCCTGCAGACACGATCCATTTTCGACCTCCAGATAAAGCGGAAGATGGCTCGAGTGATCGCCATCGCGCAGGAGTGTGGAATGGGCCAGACCTGCGCCACGTACAGCAACAGCGAGAGTACCTCACACCTGATGACCAGGTTCTTACCCGCAATGGAGAGGGAGCGTCGCTCCCACATGCCCAGTTTCCTTTTCACCATAGCCACTCGCTCCTTCCAGTTTCTAACGCATGCCCCGGTCCCTCCGAACCATATCCCCAGCACCTTCAGGCCGTCAGCCCTGACAGTGAAGGGGACAAAGGATCGGTCAGCCCACTTCCCAAAGAACATGGCCTCGCTCTTCCCACGATTTACCTTGGCTCCCGAGGCCAGTTCGAACTGGTCGCAGACGTGCATCAGTCTGCGCACCGACAGCGGATCCGAGCAGAAGACGGCGACGTCGTCCATGTACAGGGAGGCTTTTACCTGAGTGCCTCCACTGCCTGGGATCGTCACTCCTCTTATGCCCGGATCCTTCCTGATGGACTCGGCAAAGGGTTCTATGCAGCACACAAAAAGGACAGGCGAGAGAGGGCAGCCCTGCCTGACTCCAGATTTAATCGGAAAGCTATCTGTTTCCCACCCATTGATTGAGACTGCGCTACTGATGTTAGTGTAGAGCAGTTGGATCCAATTTCGAATTCCCTCCCCAAAGCCCATTTTGGAGAGCACATCCCCCATGTAGGTGTGCGATATTCTGTCAAAGGCCTTCTCCTGATCCAAGCTGATGAGGCAGGTATCCACACCCCTGTCCTGTACATAGGCAATCGTATCCCTGAGCAGCGCCAGGCTGTCAGAGATCTTCCTGCCTGGCACAGAGCAGGTCTGGTCAGGGTGAATCACCAATTCCAGAGCGGATTTGACCCGGTTGGCGATGACCTTGGACAGAATCTTATAGTCCATATTCAACAGTGAAATGGGTCGCCAATTTCTAATTTCCTCCCTTTCCCCCTTGTGCTTGTAGATGAGGGTGATGATGCCTTTCCTCATGGATTCTGACATGCTGCCGGCCAGGAGCATACTCTCGTACACTTCTAGCAGGTCTGGGCCGATCAAGTCCCACAGAGCCGAATACAACTCCGCCGGCAGGCCGTCGCTTCCGGGGGTTTTACTCTTCTCGAAGGACTCGAGGGCCTTAGTCAGTTCGTCAGGAGTTAGCGGTTTGTCTAGGCTCTCCCGCGTACTGTGGTCTAGGACCTCCGTGATAGAGGACAGGAAGGACTGGGAGGCCGTGCTGTCCGTGGGCTTCACGTCATACAGTCCGGCATAAAAGGATTTGCTGATCCTCAGAATGTCGGACCGTGATGACTTTACTGAGCCGTCTTCTTCCTTCAGGCTGCTGATCACAGAGCGCTCTCTGTGTACCTTTTGGAAGAAGAAACGTGAGCACGTCTCATCCTGCTCCACGGAGCGGACTCTGGAACGGAAGATGATCTTGGAGGCCTCCGAGGCAAAGTGCGAGGCTTGCTGGCCCTTCACCTCTTGGAGCTCCTCCTTGACATCCACCCCCATCGACTGCAGCCGGAGCAGATTCTGCATCTTTTCCTGGAGTCGGGACATTTCCCTCTGTTCCTTTCTAGCTTTCTGGGTGCCTTTGAGGATGAAAAACCTCTTGATGCTTCCCTTGATCACTTCCCACCAGTGTGTCAGGGACTCAAAGAGGGGTTTCACGGTTCTCCAACCTTTGTAATCCCTCTTGAGCTCCTCAATGTTCTCTGGGGTCAGCAGTTGCACATTTAGCTTCCATGCCCCCCTGCCCACCCTCAGGTCTTCCTCCAAGTGGCAGTCCGCCAGTAGGAGGCAGTGGTCAGAGAAGAACACCGGCTTGACCTCGGTGGATCTGACTGTGAATGCACGGGACACAAACAGGAAGTCTATCCTGGAACGAATGGACCCGTCTGGCCGCGACCAGGTGTATCTACGCTGCGCTCCGTCTGCAGGGTTGCTGAAGACGTCGTGCAGCTTGGCATCCTTAACTGTTTCCATCAGGGATCTGGACGTAGCGTCCAATCTGCTTCCGGCCCTGCCGGATCGTCCAGCCGCATCGATGATGCAGTTGAAGTCCCCGCCCAGAATGACCGGCCTGGAGGTCGCCAGCAGCAGTGGGAGCTGCTGAAAAACCTCCAGCCGCTCAGCCCCTTGTGCCGGGCCGTACACGTTAATTAACCGGAGTGGAGCGTTCTTGTACATTACGTCTGCTACCAGGAGTCGCCCGCCCACCACCTCCTTGACCTCGGAGACGGTGAAGTTGCCTCCCCGCAGCAGAATACCCAGGCCGGAGGAACGAGAGTCGTTTCCGCCCGACCAGATCGATGGCCCGTGGGACCACCATCGTGACCATTGCCTGTAGGAGCTGAGGTGCGGTATCGCACACTCCTGCAGAAACAACAGGTCAGCTTTGACCTTGGCTAGGTAGTCCAAGGTCGCAACACATCGCGTAGTAGATTTAATGCTACGCACATTTATGGATACAATCTTTAAACCCATATTAAAGCATTTATTCTCCTACCAAACCCACTGTCTCTGAGAGTCCCAGACCTTTAGTCTGCTCCTTCATACCCGTAGTGAGCTCAAATTCCTTCACTTTGGATGGGCTGAGGTAGATCTCCTTGGCCGTGTTCTGCTCCAGTGGCATCTGGAGGTTCACGTAGTGAGCGGATTTTGAGATGACCTTTGCTGGAGAAGCTTCTCCAAAACTCACCCCCTCTGGGGGGTTGCTGTTCCCGGCTTCCTGGAGCTGGGGTGCGATGATTGCCTCACTGCTCCCAGATTCCAGGGGCTGTGGTGCACTGGCCTCCTCAGGTTGCAGGCCAAGTTGGGGTGCGCTGGTCTCCTTGTTGTCTCCAATTTTCTGGAGCTCGGGTGTCTCGTCCTCCAACGCCCTGGAGCTTTGCCGCCTCTTCTGTCGGTGCCGCTCTGGCACTTCCTCATCCGAAGAGCTGCTGCCCTTGTCATCCGTGTCGGATGGGAGACGCCTCTTGCCGCTTCTCTGGGAAACGCCTTTGCTTCTTCTTCGCTCCCTCTTACTTTTCTTGTTCTTCACCGTCCGCCACTCCCCCTGCTGCTTTTCTACTGCTGCCTCCTCCTCCATTGATTCGCTGTCCTGAGGACTGGAAGGTTCAGGGGGTAGTGCTGTTGATTGGCTCTCTGTTGCCTCAATCTCTTTCTCCACCTTGTCTCTCTCTGTGTCCTCCTTTGTCCCGTTGAGCTCCCTGGGGGCCTTGGTGGTTGGAGTGACACGGAACATTTCTTCTGCTTCCCCGTGGTCGGCTTTGGCTGCCTGTGCGTAAGTACGGCAGCGTTTGGGGCAGGTCCTGTAGAGGTGACTTGCCTCGCCACACAGGTTGCAGCACTTGGCCTGTTTGCAGTCTTTTGTCTGGTGCCCTTCCTGTTTGCAGATCTTGCAGAGGGAGGCGCTGCAGTTGGCCGCCACATGACCAGCCTTGCCGCATGAGCGGCAATGCTTGGGTTGCCCAGCGTAGACCAGGTAGCCACGGTTTCCCCCGATTGCGAAACTGGAAGGAGGGTGGAAAATGGCTCCCTTACCATCGGTCTTTAGCGTGACCTTAAACAGGCGTTTGCCTGTCCAGATCCCCAAGTCGTCTCGAATCTCGGTGCCGCTCCCCACCTTATCGAAGTACCTGGTGAGGAAGGTGACCACGTCGGCGACAGGGACGAAGGGGTTGTACACATGCACCATCACCTCACGTTCCCGTTGCAACGGCAGAGAAAAGTGCGGCTCCGCCGTCAGGATCTTCATCTCCGGCAGGTCTCTCTTCTCCTCGAACACCCTCAGGAGCCGGACGCAGTCTGCCACTTGCTTGAACGTCACGTCGAAATAACCACCTTTGCGGGAGTCGTGCAGGGTGAAGATCTCCGTAGCTTGGAAGCCGCACGCCTTCAACAGGATCCTCCTGGTGAAGAAGCCCCGATCCATAGGTGATCCTCCTTCGTCGCTGTGGTTCACCGTGACTCGGACGGTGATAGGTAACCCACGGTATGAATTCGGATTGCGATTGGTTTTCGCCCTTCCATCCCGACCTTGCCATGGCAGGACCATGGTGTCGCCCCTGCAACACTTGATCTTAGCCAAGAGGCCGAGAAGCGATCAGATTTTTTTTTTTTTTTTTTTTTTTGTAAAAATATACTTTATTCATAAAAATCTTCAATCGCATTCAAAACCATTTCAAAAACAACATTACAAGGGTACAATCCAGGTTAAACTTTTACAAAATGTATCACCAGGTGCATCAGTACAAACAATATTACAGTCATTTACAGCCTTTCATTTTGATCTGTACAGCCCGAGGGGCTCTAAACAGTTCCCAGTCTCTCGGTGCGCTGTGGTAGAAAGGTCTTAGACAGCGACCCTTCCCCATTGCGCCTTTGCGGCAGCTGCCCCAAGCTTTAGTGCGTCCCTCAGCACGTAGTCCTGGACTTTGGATTGTGCCAGTCCGCAACAATCGGTCGGGGACAAATCTTTGTGCTGGAAGACCAACAAGTTTCGGGCAGACCAAAGCGCGTCTTTCACCGAGTTGATGATCCTCCAGCTGCAGTTGATGTTTGTCTCGGTGTGTGTCCCTGGGAACAGCCCGTAGAGCACAGAGTCCTGTGTCACAGAACTGCTCGGGATGAACCTCGACAGCAACCACTGCATCTCTCTCCAGACTTTCTTTGCAAAGGCACAATCCACAAGGAGGTGAACAACGGTCTCTTCCCCACCACAGCCACCTCGAGGGCATCGTGCAGAGGGGGTGAGACTCCTGGCGTGTAGGAAGGATCTGACGGGGAGGGCCTTTCTCACCACCAGCCAAGCTACGTCTTGGTGCTTGTTGGAAAGTTCTGGCGATGAGGCATTCTGCCAAATGACTTTGACAGTCTGCTCGGGGAACCATCCCACAGGGTCCACCCTCTCCTTATCCCTCAGGGCCTCTAGGACGTTACGTGCTGACCACTGCCTGATGGACTTGTGGTCAAAGGTGTTTTTCTGCATCAATTTTTCCACCAGGGACAGGTGGTACGGCACGGTCCAACTACTTGGAGCGTTCCGCGGCAGCGTGGCCAGACCCATCCTTCGCAACACCGGGGACAGGTAGAACCTCAGCACGTAGTGACACTTGGTGTTTGCGTACTGAGGGTCTACGCACCGCTTGATGCAGCCGCACACAAAGGTGGCCATCAGTATGAGGGCGATGTTGGGCACGTTTTTTCCCCCTTTATCTAGAGGCTTGTAGATCGCGTCCCTGCGGACACGATCCATTTTCGACCTCCAGATAAAGCGGAAGATGGCTCGAGTGATCGCCGTCGCGCAGGAGTCTGGAATGGGCCAGACCTGCGCCACGTACAGCAACAGCGAGAGTACCTCACACCTGATGACCAGGTTCTTACCCGCAATGGAGAGGGAGCGTCGCTCCCACATGCCCAGTTTCCTCTTCACCATAGCCACTCGCTCCTTCCAGTTTCTAACGCATGCCCCGGTCCCTCCGAACCATATCCCCAGCACCTTCAGGCCGTCAGCCCTGACAGTGAAGGGGACAAAGGATCGGTCAGCCCACTTCCCAAAGAACATGGCCTCGCTCTTCCCACGATTTACCTTGGCTCCCGAGGCCAGTTCGAACTGGTCGCAGACGTGCATCAGTCTGCGCACCGACAGCGGATCCGAGCAGAAGACGGCGACGTCGTCCATGTACAGGGAGGCTTTTACCTGAGTGCCTCCACTGCCTGGGATCGTCACTCCTCTTATGCCCGGATCCTTCCTGATGGACTCGGCAAAGGGTTCTATGCAGCACACAAAAAGGACAGGCGAGAGAGGGCAGCCCTGCCTGACTCCAGATTTAATCGGAAAGCTATCTGTTTCCCACCCATTGATTGAGACTGCGCTACTGATGTTAGTGTAGAGCAGTTGGATCCAATTTCGAATTCCCTCCCCAAAGCCCATTTTGGAGAGCACATCCCCCATGTAGGTGTGCGATATTCTGTCAAAGGCCTTCTCCTGATCCAAGCTGATGAGGCAGGTATCCACACCCCTGTCCTGTACATAGGCAATCGTATCCCTGAGCAGCGCCAGGCTGTCAGAGATCTTCCTGCCCGGCACAGAGCAGGTCTGGTCAGGGTGAATCACCAATTCCAGAGCGGATTTGACCCGGTTGGCGATGACCTTGGACAGAATCTTATAGTCCATATTCAACAGTGAAATGGGTCGCCAATTTCTAATTTCCTCCCTTTCCCCCTTGTGCTTGTAGATGAGGGTGATGATGCCTTTCCTCATGGATTCTGACATGCTGCCGGCCAGGAGCATACTCTCGTACACTTCTAGCAGGTCTGGGCCGATCAAGTCCCACAGAGCCGAATACAACTCCGCCGGCAGGCCGTCGCTTCCGGGGGTTTTACTCTTCTCGAAGGACTCGAGGGCCTTAGTCAGTTCGTCAGGAGTTAGCGGTTTGTCTAGGCTCTGCCGCGTACTGTGGTCTAGGACCTCCGTGATAGAGGACAGGAAGGACTGGGAGGCCGTGCTGTCCGTGGGCTTCACGTCATACAGTCCGGCATAAAAGGATTTGCTGATCCTCAGAATGTCGGACCGTGATGACTTTACTGAGCCGTCTTCTTCCTTCAGGCTGCTGATCACAGAGCGCTCTCTGTGTACCTTTTGGAAGAAGAAACGTGAGCACGTCTCATCCTGCTCCACGGAGCGGACTCTGGAACGGAAGATGATCTTGGAGGCCTCCGAGGCAAAGTGCGAGGCTTGCTGGCCCTTCACCTCTTGGAGCTCCTCCTTGACATCGACCCCCATCGACTGCAGCCGGAGCAGATTCTGCATCTTTTCCTGGAGTCGGGACATTTCCCTCTGTTCCTTTCTAGCTTTCTGGGTGCCTTTGAGGATGAAGAACCTCTTGATGCTTCCCTTGATCACTTCCCACCAGTGTGTCAGGGACTCAAAGAGGGGTTTCACGGTTCTCCAACCTTTGTAATCCCTCTTGAGCTCCTCAATGTTCTCTGGGGTCAGCAGTTGCACATTTAGCTTCCATGCCCCCCTGCCCACCCTCAGGTCTTCCTCCAAGTGGCAGTCCGCCAGTAGGAGGCAGTGGTCAGAGAAGAACACCGGCTTGACCTCGGTGGATCTGACTGTGAATGCACGGGACACAAACAGGAAGTCTATCCTGGAACGAATGGACCCGTCTGGCCGCGACCAGGTGTATCTACGCTGCGCTCCGTCTGCAGGGTTGCTGAAGACGTCGTGCAGCTTGGCATCCTTAACTGTTTCCATCAGGGATCTGGACGTAGCGTCCAATCTGCTTCCGGCCCTGCCGGATCGTCCAGCCGCATCGATGATGCAGTTGAAGTCCCCGCCCAGAATGACCGGCCTGGAGGTCGCCAGCAGCAGTGGGAGCTGCTGAAAAACCTCCAGCCGCTCAGCCCCTTGTGCCGGGCCGTACACGTTAATTAACCGGAGTGGAGCGTTCTTGTACATTACGTCTGCTACCAGGAGTCGCCCGCCCACCACCTCCTTGACCTCGGAGACGGTGAAGTTGCCTCCCCGCAGCAGAATACCCAGGCCGGAGGAACGAGAGTCGTTTCCGCCCGACCAGATCGATGGCCCGTGGGACCACCATCGTGACCATTGCCTGTAGGAGCTGAGGTGCGGTATCGCACACTCCTGCAGAAACAACAGGTCAGCTTTGACCTTGGCTAGGTAGTCCAAGGTCGCAACACATCGCGTAGTAGATTTAATGCTACGCACATTTATGGATACAATCTTTAAACCCATATTAAAGCATTTATTCTCCTACCAAACCCACTGTCTCTGAGAGTCCCAGACCTTTAGTCTGCTCCTTCATACCCGTAGTGAGCTCAAATTCCTTCACTTTGGATGGGCTGAGGTAGATCTCCTTGGCCGTGTTCTGCTCCGGTGGCATCTGGAGGTTCACGTAGTGAGCGGATTTTGAGATGACCTTTGCTGGAGAAGCTTCTCCAAAACTCACCCCCTCTGGGGGGTTGCTGTTCCCGGCTTCCTGGAGCTGGGGTGCGATGATTGCCTCACTGCTCCCAGATTCCAGGGGCTGTGGTGCACTGGCCTCCTCAGGTTGCAGGCAAAGTTGGGGTGCGTTGGTCTCCTTGTTGTCTCCAATTTTCTGGAGCTCGGGTGTCTCGTCCTCCAACGCCCTGGAGCTTTGCCGCCTCTTCTGTCGGTGCCGCTCTGGCACTTCCTCATCCGAAGAGCTGCTGCCCTTGTCATCCGTGTCGGATGGGAGACGCCTCTTGCCGCTTCTCTGGGAAACGCCTTTGCTTCTTCTTCGCTCCCTCTTACTTTTCTTGTTCTTCACCGTCCGCCACTCCCCCTGCTGCTTTTCCACTGCTGCCTCCTCCTCCATTGATTCGCTGTCCTGAGGACTGGAAGGTTCAGGGGGTAGTGCTGTTGATTGGCTCTCTGTTGCCTCAATCTCTTTCTCCACCTTGTCTCTCTCTGTGTCCTCCTTTGTCCCGTTGAGCTCCCTGGGGGCCTTGGTGGTTGGAGTGACACGGAACATTTCTTCTGCTTCCCCGTGGTCGGCTTTGGCTGCCTGTGCGTAAGTACGGCAGCGTTTGGGGCAGGTCCTGTAGAGGTGACTTGCCTCGCCACACAGGTTGCAGCACTTGGCCTGTTTGCAGTCTTTTGTCTGGTGCCCTTCCTGTTTGCAGATCTTGCAGAGGGAGGCGCTGCAGTTGGCCGCCACATGACCAGCCTTGCCGCATGAGCGACAATGCTTGGGTTGCCCAGCGTAGACCAGGTAGCCACGGTTTCCCCCGATAGCGAAACTGGAAGGAGGGTGGAAAATGGCTCCCTTACCATCGGTCTTTAGCGTGACCTTAAACAGGCGTTTGCCTGTCCAGATCCCCAAGTCGTCTCGAATCTCGGTGCCGCTCCCCACCTTATCGAAGTACCTGGTGAGGAAGGTGACCACGTCGGCGACAGGGACGAAGGGGTTGTACACATGCACCATCACCTCACGTTCCCGTTGCAACGGCAGAGAAAAGTGCGGCTCCGCCGTCAGGATCTTCATCTCCGGCAGGTCTCTCTTCTCCTCGAACACCCTCAGGAGCCGGACGCAGTCTGCCACCCGCTTGAACGTCACGTCAAAATAACCGCCTTTGCGGGAGTCGTGCAGGGTGAAGATCTCCGTAGCTTGGAAGCCGCACGCCTTCAACAGGATCCTCCTGGTGAAGAAGCCCCGATCCATAGGTGATCCTCCTTCGCTGTGGTTCACCGTGACTCGGACGGTGATAGGTAACCCACGGTATGGATTTCGATTGCGATTGGTTATAGCCCTTCCATCCCGACCTTGCCTTGGTAGGACCATGGTGTCGCCCCTGCAACACTTGATCTTAGCCAAAAGGCCGAGAAGCGATTCCATTCGCCTTCCTTGTTACCTGCTGTACCTGCATACTAGCTTTCAGCGATTCGTGCGCGAGGACACCCAGATCCCTCTGTGCTGAAGCATTTCTGAAGTTTCTCTCCATTTGAATAATAAGTCGCCTTTTTATTCTTCTGACCAAAATGGATAACCGCACACTTATTAAACTTATTTAACTTAGTTAAACTCCATCTGCCAAATTTTGGCCCATTCACCTAACCTGTCCATATCCATTTGTAAATTTCTTATTTCTTCATTGCAACTTACTTTCCCACCTATTTTGGTGTCATCTGCAAATTTAGCTATAGTACCTTCTACTCCTGAATCCAAGTAAATAGTTGGGGCCCGAGGACCGAACCCTGTGGCACCCCACTAGTTACAGCTTGGCATCCACAAAAGACCCATTTATCTTGACTCTCTGCTTTCTGTTGGTTAGCCAATCCTCTATCCAAGCTAATATATTACCCTTAGCTGCGTGTGATCTTATCTTGTGTATTAATCTTTTGTGCGGCACCTTATCAAATGCCTTCTGGAAGTCCAGACATACTACATCTACAGGATCCCCGTTATCCACTTTGCTTGTCACATCTTCAAAGAACTCTAGCAAATTAGTCAAACACGATTTACTCTTCGTAAAGCCATGCCGACTCTGAGGGATTGCATTTTGACTTGCATTTTAGGAAGGTAGTGGAGGCATTGGAGAGAGTGCAGAAGAGGTTTACGAGTTTGGTTCCAGGGGCGAGGAAGTTGAGTTATGAAGTAAGATTGGAGAAGTTGGGACTGTATTCCTTGGGGAAAAGAAGTCTGAGAGGAGACTTGATAGAGGTATTGAAAATCATGAGGGGTCTGGAGAGAGTAGATAGGGAGAAACTGTTTGCACCGGGGCAAGGATCGAGAAGGAGAGGGCACAGGTTTAAAGTAACTGGCAAAAGAAGCAAAAGCGATAGGAGCAGCGAGCGGTCAGGGTCTGGAATGCACCACCTGATAGCGCGGCGGAGGCAGGTTCAATTGAAGAGGGAATGAGATGATTATTTGAAAAGAAAGCATGTGCCGGGTTACGTGGAGAAGGCAGGAGAAAGGCACGAGGTGAAATGTTCACCGGGAGAGCTGGTGCAGGCACGACGGGCGGAATGGGCTCCTTGTGCAATGTAAGGATTGTGTGAATGTGGATGTAGAGGTTTCGGAGTAGCTGTGTAAAGTGTGTGAGCTTTGAGGTGTGAGTTTTGATTGTTGCTGTGTCAGCAGCAGCAGCGGCAGCGGCAGCAGAGAGCTGGTTTAAAATGTTGTGAGGCGAAAGGTGCAGCTGAGAGAGTGTTTGAGAGGTGTATTTGCAAGTGAAAGCTGTTTTTGTATAAGTGAGGTAGAGTGTTTGTGAGATGAGAGTGCTGTCTGTGAGTGTTGGGTGAGCGTGCGTGTTTTTTGTGTGTAGCTGCTGCGGGTGAGTGAGTGAGAGAGAGAGAGAGAGAGAGAGAGAGAAAGAAAGAAAGTTGGATAAAAACAAAAAGCTAAAAGCTACTGCGGATGCTGGAAATCCAAAACAAAATAAAAACAGAATTACCTGGAAAAACTCAGCAAGTCTGGCAGCATCGGCGGAGAAGAAACCAGTCAACGTTTCGAGCCCTCATGGCCCTTCAGCAGAACTGAAGCATAGTTTCAACAAGGGAGAAATATAAATTGGTTTAAGGTGGGTGGGGGGGGAAGAGACACATTGAGGGTGTAGTGTGAGCAGATAATCAAAAGATGTCAGAGACAAAAGGGTCAAAGAGGTGTTGAAGGTGGTGGTCTTTGTCTGAGAAAAGTGCTAATTAAGAATGCAAGACAGGATATTCAAAGTACAGCTCTAGTGGGGGTGGGGTGGAAAGACTAAAGACCTTTAGTCTTTCCACCCCACCCCCACTAGAGCTGTACTTTGAATATCCTGTCTTGCATTCTTAATTAGCACTTTTCTCAGACAAAGACCACCACCTTCAACACCTCTTTGACCCTTTTGTCTCTGACATCTTTTGATTATCTGCTCACACCACACCCTCAATGTGTCTCTTCCCCCCCACCCACCTTAAACCAATTTATATTTCTCCCTTGTTGAAACTATGCTTCAGTTCTGCTGAAGGGCCATGAGGGCTCGAAACGTTGACTGATTTCTTCTCGGCCGATGCTGCCAGACTTGCTGAGTTTTTCCAAAGAAAGTTGGATTTTGGAACATGTACATGTTGAGAAGTAAAGAAAGCAGATGTTTGTAAGAAAACTATTTTTAGCATTGAAAATCCCCTGGAAAGGGGAGGGTGCACCGTTCCCAGAGATACTGCAATACCGGGTCGATGCGTGGAGTGGACGGAGCAAGCCCCTATTCCATCTCCCTGCTCCAAAAATCAATTTAATATATGGTCCCCAGATAAGGGACGTATCAGATATTAAACTGATAAGAACAGATTTTTTTTGTAAAAATATACTTTATTCATAAAAATCTTCAATCACATTCAAAACCATTTCAAAAACAACATTACAAGGGTACAATCCAGGTTAAACTTTTACAAAATGTATCACCAGGTGCATCAGTACAAACAATATTACAGTCATTTACAGCCTTTCATTTTGATCTGTACAGCCCGAGGGGCTCTAAACAGTTCCCAGTCTCTCGGTGCGCTGTGGTAGAAAGGTCTTAGACAGCGACCCTTCCCCATTGCGCCTTTGCGGCAGCTGCCCCAAGCTTTAGTGCGTCCCTCAGCACGTAGTCCTGGACTTTGGATTGTGCCAGTCCGCAACAATCGGTCGGGGACAACTCTTTGTGCTGGAAGACCAACAAGTTTCGGGCAGACCAAAGCGCGTCTTTCACCGAGTTGATGATCCTCCAGCTGCAGTTGATGTTTGTCTCGGTGTGTGTCCCTGGGAACAGCCCGTAGAGCACAGAGTCCTGTGTCACAGAACTGCTCGGGATGAACCTCGACAGCAACCACTGCATCTCTCTCCAGACTTTCTTTGCAAAGGCACAATCCACAAGGAGGTGAACAACGGTCTCTTCCCCACCACAGCCACCTCGAGGGCATCGTGCAGAGGGGGTGAGACTCCTGGCGTGTAGGAAGGATCTGACGGGGAGGGCCTTTCTCACCACCAGCCAAGCTACGTCTTGGTGCTTGTTGGAAAGTTCTGGCGATGAGGCATTCTGCCAAATGACTTTGACAGTCTGCTCGGGGAACCATCCCACAGGGTCCACCCTCTCCTTATCCCTCAGGGCCTCTAGGACGTTACGTGCTGACCACTGCCTGATGGACTTGTGGTCAAAGGTGTTTTTCTGCATAAATTTTTCCACCAGGGACAGGTGGTACGGCACGGTCCAACTACTTGGAGCGTTCCGCGGCAGCGTGGCCAGACCCATCCTTCGCAACACCGGGGACAGGTAGAACCTCAGCACGTAGTGACACTTGGTGTTTGCGTACTGAGGGTCTACGCACCGCTTGATGCAGCCGCACACAAAGGTGGCCATCAGTATGAGGGCGATGTTGGGCACGTTTTTTCCCCCTTTATCTAGAGGCTTGTACATCGCGTCCCTGCAGACACGATCCATTTTCGACCTCCAGATAAAGCGGAAGATGGCTCGAGTGATCGCCGTCGCGCAGGAGTGTGGAATGGGCCAGACCTGCGCCACGTACAGCAACAGCGAGAGTACCTCACACCTGATGACCAGGTTCTTACCCGCAATGGAGAGGGAGCGTCGCTCCCACATGCCCAGTTTCCTTTTCACCATAGCCACTCGCTCCTTCCAGTTTCTAACGCATGCCCCGGTCCCTCCGAACCATATCCCCAGCACCTTCAGGCCGTCAGCCCTGACAGTGAAGGGGACAAAGGATCGGTCAGCCCACTTCCCAAAGAACATGGCCTCGCTCTTCCCACGATTTACCTTGGCTCCCGAGGCCAGTTCGAACTGGTCGCAGACGTGCATCAGTCTGCGCACCGACAGCGGATCCGAGCAGAAGACGGCGACGTCGTCCATGTACAGGGAGGCTTTTACCTGAGTGCCTCCACTGCCTGGGATCGTCACTCCTCTTATGCCCGGATCCTTCCTGATGGACTCGGCAAAGGGTTCTATGCAGCACACAAAAAGGACAGGCGAGAGAGGGCAGCCCTGCCTGACTCCAGATTTAATCGGAAAGCTATCTGTTTCCCACCCATTGATTGAGACTGCGCTACTGATGTTAGTGTAGAGCAGTTGGATCCAATTTCGAATTCCCTCCCCAAAGCCCATTTTGGAGAGCACATCCCCCATGTAGGTGTGCGATATTCTGTCAAAGGCCTTCTCCTGATCCAAGCTGATGAGGCAGGTATCCACACCCCTGTCCTGTACATAGGCAATCGTATCCCTGAGCAGCGCCAGGCTGTCAGAGATC
Organism: Cetorhinus maximus; assembly: GCF_964194155.1. Taxonomy (NCBI): domain Eukaryota; kingdom Metazoa; phylum Chordata; class Chondrichthyes; order Lamniformes; family Cetorhinidae; genus Cetorhinus; species Cetorhinus maximus. Next base: position 46,925 of record NW_027596669.1, read on the forward strand.
TTCCTGCCCGGCACAGAGCAGGTCTGGTCAGGGTGAATCACCAATTCCAGAGCGGATTTGACCCGGTTGGCGATGACCTTGGACAGAATCTTATAGTCCATATTCAACAGTGAAATGGGTCGCCAATTTCTAATTTCCTCCCTTTCCCCCTTGTGCTTGTAGATGAGGGTGATGATGCCTTTCCTCATGGATTCTGACATGCTGCCGGCCAGGAGCATACTCTCGTACACTTCTAGCAGGTCTGGGCCGATCAAGTCCCACAGAGCCGAATACAACTCCGCCGGCAGGCCGTCGCTTCCGGGGGTTTTACTCTTCTCGAAGGACTCGAGGGCCTTAGTCAGTTCGTCAGGAGTTAGCGGTTTGTCTAGGCTCTGCCGCGTACTGTGGTCTAGGACCTCCGTGATAGAGGACAGGAAGGACTGGGAGGCCGTGCTGTCCGTGGGCTTCACGTCATACAGTCCGGCATAAAAGGATTTGCTGATCCTCAGAATGTCGGACCGTGATGACTTTACTGAGCCGTCTTCTTCCTTCAGGCTGCTGATCACAGAGCGCTCTCTGTGTACCTTTTGGAAGAAGAAACGTGAGCACGTCTCATCCTGCTCCACGGAGCGGACTCTGGAACGGAAGATGATCTTGGAGGCCTCCGAGGCAAAGTGCGAGGCTTGCTGGCCCTTCACCTCTTGGAGCTCCTCCTTGACATCGACCCCCATCGACTGCAGCCGGAGCAGATTCTGCATCTTTTCCTGGAGTCGGGACATTTCCCTCTGTTCCTTTCTAGCTTTCTGGGTGCCTTTGAGGATGAAAAACCTCTTGATGCTTCCCTTGATCACTTCCCACCAGTGTGTCAGGGACTCAAAGAGGGGTTTCACGGTTCTCCAACCTTTGTAATCCCTCTTGAGCTCCTCAATGTTCTCTGGGGTCAGCAGTTGCACATTTAGCTTCCATGCCCCCCTGCCCACCCTCAGGTCTTCCTCCAAGTGGCAGTCCGCCAGTAGGAGGCAGTGGTCAGAGAAGAACACCGGCTTGACCTCGGTGGATCTGACTGTGAATGCACGGGACACAAACAGGAAGTCTATCCTGGAACGAATGGACCCGTCTGGCCGCGACCAGGTGTATCTACGCTGCGCTCCGTCTGCAGGGTTGCTGAAGACGTCGTGCAGCTTGGCATCCTTAACTGTTTCCATCAGGGATCTGGACGTAGCGTCCAATCTGCTTCCGGCCCTGCCGGATCGTCCAGCCGCATCGATGATGCAGTTGAAGTCCCCGCCCAGAATGACCGGCCTGGAGGTCGCCAGCAGCAGTGGGAGCTGCTGAAAAACCTCCAGCCGCTCAGCCCCTTGTGCCGGGCCGTACACGTTAATTAACCGGAGTGGAGCGTTCTTGTACATTACGTCTGCTACCAGGAGTCGCCCGCCCACCACCTCCTTGACCTCGGAGACGGTGAAGTTGCCTCCCCGCAGCAGAATACCCAGGCCGGAGGAACGAGAGTCGTTTCCGCCCGACCAGATCGATGGCCCGTGGGACCACCATCGTGACCATTGCCTGTAGGAGCTGAGGTGCGGTATCGCACACTCCTGCAGAAACAACAGGTCAGCTTTGACCTTGGCAAGGTAGTCCAAGGTCGCAACACATCGCGTAGTAGATTTAATGCTACGCACATTTATGGATACAATCTTTAAACCCATATTAAAGCATTTATTCTCCTACCAAACCCACTGTCTCTGAGAGTCCCAGACCTTTAGTCTGCTCCTTCATACCCGTAGTGAGCTCAAATTCCTTCACTTTGGATGGGCTGAGGTAGATCTCCTTGGCCGTGTTCTGCTCCAGTGGCATCTGGAGGTTCACGTAGTGAGCGGATTTTGAGATGACCTTTGCTGGAGAAGCTTCTCCAAAACTCACCCCCTCTGGGGGGTTGCTGTTCCCGGCTTCCTGGAGCTGGGGTGCGATGATTGCCTCACTGCTCCCAGATTCCAGGGGCTGTGGTGCACTGGCCTCCTCAGGTTGCAGGCAAAGTTGGGGTGCGTTGGTCTCCTTGTTGTCTCCAATTTTCTGGAGCTCGGGTGTCTCGTCCTCCAACGCCCTGGAGCTTTGCCGCCTCTTCTGTCGGTGCCGCTCTGGCACTTCCTCATCCGAAGAGCTGCTGCCCTTGTCATCCGTGTCGGATGGGAGACGCCTCTTGCCGCTTCTCTGGGAAACGCCTTTGCTTCTTCTTCGCTCCCTCTTACTTTTCTTGTTCTTCACCGTCCGCCACTCCCCCTGCTGCTTTTCCACTGCTGCCTCCTCCTCCATTGATTCGCTGTCCTGAGGACTGGAAGGTTCAGGGGGTGGTGCTGTTGATTGGCTCTCTGTTGCCTCAATCTCTTTCTCCACCTTGTCTCTCTCTGTGTCCTCCTTTGTCCCGTTGAGCTCCCTGGGGGCCTTGGTGGTTGGAGTGACACGGAACATTTCTTCTGCTTCCCCGTGGTCGGCTTTGGCTGCCTGTGCGTAAGTACGGCAGCGTTTGGGGCAGGTCCTGTAGAGGTGACTTGCCTCGCCACACAGGTTGCAGCACTTGGCCTGTTTGCATTCTTTTGTCTGGTGCCCTTCCTGTTTGCAGATCTTGCAGAGGGAGGCGCTGCAGTTGGCCGCCACATGACCAGCCTTGCCGCATGAGCGGCAATGCTTGGGTTGCCCAGCGTAGACCAGGTAGCCACGGTTTCCCCCGATGGCGAAACTGGAGGGAGGGTGGAAAATGGCTCCCTTACCATCGGTCTTTAGCGTGACCTTAAACAGGCGTTTGCCTGTCCAGATCCCCAAGTCGTCTCGAATCTCAGTGCCGCTCCCCACCTTATCGAAGTACCTGGTGAGGAAGGTGACCACGTCGGCGACAGGGACGAAGGGGTTGTACACATGCACCATCACCTCACGTTCCCGTTGCAACGGCAGAGAAAAGTGCGGCTCCGCCGTCAGGATCTTCATCTCCGGCAGGTCTCTCTTCTCTTCGAACACCCTCAGGAGCCGGACGCAGTCTGCCACTTGCTTGAACGTGACGTCGAAATAACCACCTTTGCGGGAGTCGTGCAGGGTGAAGATCTCCGTAGCTTGGAAGCCGCACGCCTTCAACAGGATCCTCCTGGTGAAGAAGCCCCGATCCATAGGTGATCCTCCTTCGTCGCTGTGGTTCACCGTGACTCGGACGGTGATAGGTAACCCACGGTATGAATTCGGATTGCGATTGGTTTTCGCCCTTCCATCCCGACCTTGCCATGGCAGGACCATGGTGTCGCCCCTGCAACACTTGATCTTAGCCAAGAGGCCGAGAAGCGATCAGATTTTTTTTTTTTTTTTGTAAAAATATACTTTATTCATAAAAAATCTTCAATCACATTCAAAACCATTTCAAAAACAACATTACAAGGGTACAATCCAGGTTAAACTTTTACAAAATGTATCACCAGGTGCATCAGTACAAACAATATTACAATCATTTACAGCCTTTCATTTTGATCTGTACAGCCCGAGGGGCTCTAAACAGTTCCCAGTCTCTCGGTGCGCTGTGGTAGAAAGGTCTTAGACAGCGACCCTTCCCCATTGCGCCTTTGCGGCAGCTGCCCCAAGCTTTAGTGCGTCCCTCAGCACGTAGTCCTGGACTTTGGATTGTGCCAGTCCGCAACAATCGGTCGGGGACAAATCTTTGTGCTGGAAGACCAACAAGTTTCGGGCAGACCAAAGCGCGTCTTTCACCGAGTTGATGATCCTCCAGCTGCAGTCGATGTTTGTCTCGGTGTGTGTCCCTGGGAACAGCCCGTAGAGCACAGAGTCCTGTGTCACAGAACTGCTCGGGATGAACCTCGACAGCAACCACTGCATCTCTCTCCAGACTTTCTTTGCAAAGGCACAATCCACAAGGAGGTGAACAACGGTCTCTTCCCCACCACAGCCACCTCGAGGGCATCGTGCAGAGGGGGTGAGACTCCTGGCGTGTAGGAAGGATCTGACGGGGAGGGCCTTTCTCACCACCAGCCAAGCTACGTCTTGGTGCTTGTTGGAAAGTTCTGGCGATGAGGCATTCTGCCAAATGACTTTAACAGTCTGCTCGGGGAACCATCCCACAGGGTCCACCCTCTCCTTATCCCTCAGGGCCTCTAGGACGTTACGTGCTGACCACTGCCTGATGGACTTGTGGTCAAAGGTGTTTTTCTGCATCAATTTTTCCACCAGGGACAGGTGGTACGGCACGGTCCAACTACTTGGAGCGTTCCGCGGCAGCGTGGCCAGACCCATCCTTCGCAACACCGGGGACAGGTAGAACCTCAGCACGTAGTGACACTTGGTGTTTGCGTACTGAGGGTCTACGCACCGCTTGATGCAGCCGCACACAAAGGTGGCCATCAGTATGAGGGCGATGTTGGGCACGTTTTTTCCCCCTTTATCTAGAGGCTTGTACATCGCGTCCCTGCAGACACGATCCATTTTCGACCTCCAGATAAAGCGGAAGATGGCTCGAGTGATCGCCATCGCGCAGGAGTGTGGAATGGGCCAGACCTGCGCCACGTACAGCAACAGCGAGAGTACCTCACACCTGATGACCAGGTTCTTACCCGCAATGGAGAGGGAGCGTCGCTCCCACATGCCCAGTTTCCTTTTCACCATAGCCACTCGCTCCTTCCAGTTTCTAACGCATGCCCCGGTCCCTCCGAACCATATCCCCAGCACCTTCAGGCCGTCAGCCCTGACAGTGAAGGGGACAAAGGATCGGTCAGCCCACTTCCCAAAGAACATGGCCTCGCTCTTCCCACGATTTACCTTGGCTCCCGAGGCCAGTTCGAACTGGTCGCAGACGTGCATCAGTCTGCGCACCGACAGCGGATCCGAGCAGAAGACGGCGACGTCGTCCATGTACAGGGAGGCTTTTACCTGAGTGCCTCCACTGCCTGGGATCGTCACTCCTCTTATGCCCGGATCCTTCCTGATGGACTCGGCAAAGGGTTCTATGCAGCACACAAAAAGGACAGGCGAGAGAGGGCAGCCCTGCCTGACTCCAGATTTAATCGGAAAGCTATCTGTTTCCCACCCATTGATTGAGACTGCGCTACTGATGTTAGTGTAGAGCAGTTGGATCCAATTTCGAATTCCCTCCCCAAAGCCCATTTTGGAGAGCACATCCCCCATGTAGGTGTGCGATATTCTGTCAAAGGCCTTCTCCTGATCCAAGCTGATGAGGCAGGTATCCACACCCCTGTCCTGTACATAGGCAATCGTATCCCTGAGCAGCGCCAGGCTGTCAGAGATCTTCCTGCCTGGCACAGAGCAGGTCTGGTCAGGGTGAATCACCAATTCCAGAGCGGATTTGACCCGGTTGGCGATGACCTTGGACAGAATCTTATAGTCCATATTCAACAGTGAAATGGGTCGCCAATTTCTAATTTCCTCCCTTTCCCCCTTGTGCTTGTAGATGAGGGTGATGATGCCTTTCCTCATGGATTCTGACATGCTGCCGGCCAGGAGCATACTCTCGTACACTTCTAGCAGGTCTGGGCCGATCAAGTCCCACAGAGCCGAATACAACTCCGCCGGCAGGCCGTCGCTTCCGGGGGTTTTACTCTTCTCGAAGGACTCGAGGGCCTTAGTCAGTTCGTCAGGAGTTAGCGGTTTGTCTAGGCTCTCCCGCGTACTGTGGTCTAGGACCTCCGTGATAGAGGACAGGAAGGACTGGGAGGCCGTGCTGTCCGTGGGCTTCACGTCATACAGTCCGGCATAAAAGGATTTGCTGATCCTCAGAATGTCGGACCGTGATGACTTTACTGAGCCGTCTTCTTCCTTCAGGCTGCTGATCACAGAGCGCTCTCTGTGTACCTTTTGGAAGAAGAAACGTGAGCACGTCTCATCCTGCTCCACGGAGCGGACTCTGGAACGGAAGATGATCTTGGAGGCCTCCGAGGCAAAGTGCGAGGCTTGCTGGCCCTTCACCTCTTGGAGCTCCTCCTTGACATCCACCCCCATCGACTGCAGCCGGAGCAGATTCTGCATCTTTTCCTGGAGTCGGGACATTTCCCTCTGTTCCTTTCTAGCTTTCTGGGTGCCTTTGAGGATGAAAAACCTCTTGATGCTTCCCTTGATCACTTCCCACCAGTGTGTCAGGGACTCAAAGAGGGGTTTCACGGTTCTCCAACCTTTGTAATCCCTCTTGAGCTCCTCAATGTTCTCTGGGGTCAGCAGTTGCACATTTAGCTTCCATGCCCCCCTGCCCACCCTCAGGTCTTCCTCCAAGTGGCAGTCCGCCAGTAGGAGGCAGTGGTCAGAGAAGAACACCGGCTTGACCTCGGTGGATCTGACTGTGAATGCACGGGACACAAACAGGAAGTCTATCCTGGAACGAATGGACCCGTCTGGCCGCGACCAGGTGTATCTACGCTGCGCTCCGTCTGCAGGGTTGCTGAAGACGTCGTGCAGCTTGGCATCCTTAACTGTTTCCATCAGGGATCTGGACGTAGCGTCCAATCTGCTTCCGGCCCTGCCGGATCGTCCAGCCGCATCGATGATGCAGTTGAAGTCCCCGCCCAGAATGACCGGCCTGGAGGTCGCCAGCAGCAGTGGGAGCTGCTGAAAAACCTCCAGCCGCTCAGCCCCTTGTGCCGGGCCGTACACGTTAATTAACCGGAGTGGAGCGTTCTTGTACATTACGTCTGCTACCAGGAGTCGCCCGCCCACCACCTCCTTGACCTCGGAGACGGTGAAGTTGCCTCCCCGCAGCAGAATACCCAGGCCGGAGGAACGAGAGTCGTTTCCGCCCGACCAGATCGATGGCCCGTGGGACCACCATCGTGACCATTGCCTGTAGGAGCTGAGGTGCGGTATCGCACACTCCTGCAGAAACAACAGGTCAGCTTTGACCTTGGCTAGGTAGTCCAAGGTCGCAACACATCGCGTAGTAGATTTAATGCTACGCACATTTATGGATACAATCTTTAAACCCATATTAAAGCATTTATTCTCCTACCAAACCCACTGTCTCTGAGAGTCCCAGACCTTTAGTCTGCTCCTTCATACCCGTAGTGAGCTCAAATTCCTTCACTTTGGATGGGCTGAGGTAGATCTCCTTGGCCGTGTTCTGCTCCAGTGGCATCTGGAGGTTCACGTAGTGAGCGGATTTTGAGATGACCTTTGCTGGAGAAGCTTCTCCAAAACTCACCCCCTCTGGGGGGTTGCTGTTCCCGGCTTCCTGGAGCTGGGGTGCGATGATTGCCTCACTGCTCCCAGATTCCAGGGGCTGTGGTGCACTGGCCTCCTCAGGTTGCAGGCCAAGTTGGGGTGCGCTGGTCTCCTTGTTGTCTCCAATTTTCTGGAGCTCGGGTGTCTCGTCCTCCAACGCCCTGGAGCTTTGCCGCCTCTTCTGTCGGTGCCGCTCTGGCACTTCCTCATCCGAAGAGCTGCTGCCCTTGTCATCCGTGTCGGATGGGAGACGCCTCTTGCCGCTTCTCTGGGAAACGCCTTTGCTTCTTCTTCGCTCCCTCTTACTTTTCTTGTTCTTCACCGTCCGCCACTCCCCCTGCTGCTTTTCTACTGCTGCCTCCTCCTCCATTGATTCGCTGTCCTGAGGACTGGAAGGTTCAGGGGGTAGTGCTGTTGATTGGCTCTCTGTTGCCTCAATCTCTTTCTCCACCTTGTCTCTCTCTGTGTCCTCCTTTGTCCCGTTGAGCTCCCTGGGGGCCTTGGTGGTTGGAGTGACACGGAACATTTCTTCTGCTTCCCCGTGGTCGGCTTTGGCTGCCTGTGCGTAAGTACGGCAGCGTTTGGGGCAGGTCCTGTAGAGGTGACTTGCCTCGCCACACAGGTTGCAGCACTTGGCCTGTTTGCAGTCTTTTGTCTGGTGCCCTTCCTGTTTGCAGATCTTGCAGAGGGAGGCGCTGCAGTTGGCCGCCACATGACCAGCCTTGCCGCATGAGCGGCAATGCTTGGGTTGCCCAGCGTAGACCAGGTAGCCACGGTTTCCCCCGATTGCGAAACTGGAAGGAGGGTGGAAAATGGCTCCCTTACCATCGGTCTTTAGCGTGACCTTAAACAGGCGTTTGCCTGTCCAGATCCCCAAGTCGTCTCGAATCTCGGTGCCGCTCCCCACCTTATCGAAGTACCTGGTGAGGAAGGTGACCACGTCGGCGACAGGGACGAAGGGGTTGTACACATGCACCATCACCTCACGTTCCCGTTGCAACGGCAGAGAAAAGTGCGGCTCCGCCGTCAGGATCTTCATCTCCGGCAGGTCTCTCTTCTCCTCGAACACCCTCAGGAGCCGGACGCAGTCTGCCACTTGCTTGAACGTCACGTCGAAATAACCACCTTTGCGGGAGTCGTGCAGGGTGAAGATCTCCGTAGCTTGGAAGCCGCACGCCTTCAACAGGATCCTCCTGGTGAAGAAGCCCCGATCCATAGGTGATCCTCCTTCGTCGCTGTGGTTCACCGTGACTCGGACGGTGATAGGTAACCCACGGTATGAATTCGGATTGCGATTGGTTTTCGCCCTTCCATCCCGACCTTGCCATGGCAGGACCATGGTGTCGCCCCTGCAACACTTGATCTTAGCCAAGAGGCCGAGAAGCGATCAGATTTTTTTTTTTTTTTTTTTTTTTGTAAAAATATACTTTATTCATAAAAATCTTCAATCGCATTCAAAACCATTTCAAAAACAACATTACAAGGGTACAATCCAGGTTAAACTTTTACAAAATGTATCACCAGGTGCATCAGTACAAACAATATTACAGTCATTTACAGCCTTTCATTTTGATCTGTACAGCCCGAGGGGCTCTAAACAGTTCCCAGTCTCTCGGTGCGCTGTGGTAGAAAGGTCTTAGACAGCGACCCTTCCCCATTGCGCCTTTGCGGCAGCTGCCCCAAGCTTTAGTGCGTCCCTCAGCACGTAGTCCTGGACTTTGGATTGTGCCAGTCCGCAACAATCGGTCGGGGACAAATCTTTGTGCTGGAAGACCAACAAGTTTCGGGCAGACCAAAGCGCGTCTTTCACCGAGTTGATGATCCTCCAGCTGCAGTTGATGTTTGTCTCGGTGTGTGTCCCTGGGAACAGCCCGTAGAGCACAGAGTCCTGTGTCACAGAACTGCTCGGGATGAACCTCGACAGCAACCACTGCATCTCTCTCCAGACTTTCTTTGCAAAGGCACAATCCACAAGGAGGTGAACAACGGTCTCTTCCCCACCACAGCCACCTCGAGGGCATCGTGCAGAGGGGGTGAGACTCCTGGCGTGTAGGAAGGATCTGACGGGGAGGGCCTTTCTCACCACCAGCCAAGCTACGTCTTGGTGCTTGTTGGAAAGTTCTGGCGATGAGGCATTCTGCCAAATGACTTTGACAGTCTGCTCGGGGAACCATCCCACAGGGTCCACCCTCTCCTTATCCCTCAGGGCCTCTAGGACGTTACGTGCTGACCACTGCCTGATGGACTTGTGGTCAAAGGTGTTTTTCTGCATCAATTTTTCCACCAGGGACAGGTGGTACGGCACGGTCCAACTACTTGGAGCGTTCCGCGGCAGCGTGGCCAGACCCATCCTTCGCAACACCGGGGACAGGTAGAACCTCAGCACGTAGTGACACTTGGTGTTTGCGTACTGAGGGTCTACGCACCGCTTGATGCAGCCGCACACAAAGGTGGCCATCAGTATGAGGGCGATGTTGGGCACGTTTTTTCCCCCTTTATCTAGAGGCTTGTAGATCGCGTCCCTGCGGACACGATCCATTTTCGACCTCCAGATAAAGCGGAAGATGGCTCGAGTGATCGCCGTCGCGCAGGAGTCTGGAATGGGCCAGACCTGCGCCACGTACAGCAACAGCGAGAGTACCTCACACCTGATGACCAGGTTCTTACCCGCAATGGAGAGGGAGCGTCGCTCCCACATGCCCAGTTTCCTCTTCACCATAGCCACTCGCTCCTTCCAGTTTCTAACGCATGCCCCGGTCCCTCCGAACCATATCCCCAGCACCTTCAGGCCGTCAGCCCTGACAGTGAAGGGGACAAAGGATCGGTCAGCCCAGTTCCCAAAGAACATGGCCTCGCTCTTCCCACGATTTACCTTGGCTCCCGAGGCCAGTTCGAACTGGTCGCAGATGTGCATCAGTCTGCGCACCGACAGCGGATCCGAGCAGAAGACGGCGACGTCGTCCATGTACAGGGAGGCTTTTACCTGAGTGCCTCCACTGCCTGGGATCGTCACTCCTCTTATGCCCGGATCCTTCCTGATGGACTCGGCAAAGGGTTCTATGCAACACACGAAAAGGACAGGCGAGAGAGGACAGCCCTGCCTGACTCCAGATTTAATCGGAAAGCTATCCGTTTCCCACCCATTGATTGAGACTGCGCTACTGATGTTAGTGTAGAGCAGTTGGATCCAATTTCGAATTCCCTCCCCAAACCCCATTTTGGAGAGCACATCCCCCATGTAGGTGTGCGATATTCTGTCAAAGGCCTTCTCCTGATCCAAGCTGATGAGGCAGGTATCCACACCCCTGTCCTGTACATAGGCAATCGTATCCCTGAGCAGCGCCAGGCTGTCAGAGATCTTCCTGCCTGGCACAGAGCAGGTCTGGTCAGGGTGAATCACCAATTCCAGAGCGGATTTGACCCGGTTGGCGATGACCTTGGACAGAATCTTATAGTCCACATTCAACAGTGAAATGGGTCGCCAATTTCTAATTTCCTCCCTTTCCCCCTTGTGCTTGTAGATGAGGGTGATGATGCCTTTCCTCATGGATTCTGACATACTACCGGTCAGGAGCATACTCTCGTACACTCCTAGCAGGTCTGGGCCGATCAAGTCCCACAGAGCCGAATACAACTCCGCCGGCAAGCCGTCGCTTCCGGGGGTTTTACTCTTCTCGAAGGACTCGAGGGCCTTAGTCAGTTCCTCAGGAGTTAGCGGTTTGTCCAGGCTCTCCCGCGTACTGTGGTCTAAGACCTCCGTGATAGAGGACAGGAAGGACTGGGAGGCCGTGCTGTCCGTGGGCTTCACGTCATACAGTCCGGCATAAAAGGATTTGCTGATCCTCAGAATGTCGGACCGTGATGACTTTACTGAGCCGTCTTCTTCCTTCAGGCTGCTGATCACAGAGCGCTCTCTGTGTACCTTTTGGAAGAAGAAACGTGAGCACGTCTCATCCTGCTCCACGGAGCGGACTCTGGAACGGAAGATGATCTTGGAGGCCTCCGAGGCAAAGTGCGAGGCTTGCTGGCCCTTCACCTCTTGGAGCTCCTCCTTGACATCGACCCCCATCGACTGCAGCCGGAGCAGATTCTGCATCTTTTCCTGGAGTCGGGACATTTCCCTCTGTTCCTTTCTAGCTTTCTGGGTGCCTTTGAGGATGAAGAACCTCTTGATGCTTCCCTTGATCACTTCCCACCAGTGTGTCAGGGACTCAAAGAGGGGTTTCACGGTTCTCCAACCTTTGTAATCCCTCTTGAGCTCCTCAATGTTCTCTGGGGTCAGCAGTTGCACATTTAGCTTCCATGCCCCCCTGCCCACCCTCAGGTCTTCCTCCAAGTGGCAGTCCGCCAGTAGGAGGCAGTGGTCAGAGAAGAACACCGGCTTGACCTCGGTGGATCTGACTGTGAATGCACGGGACACAAACAGGAAGTCTATCCTGGAACGAATGGACCCGTCTGGCCGCGACCAGGTGTATCTACGCTGCGCTCCGTCTGCAGGGTTGCTGAAGACGTCGTGCAGCTTGGCATCCTTAACTGTTTCCATCAGGGATCTGGACGTAGCGTCCAATCTGCTTCCGGCCCTGCCGGATCGTCCAGCCGCATCGATGATGCAGTTGAAGTCCCCGCCCAGAATGACCGGCCTGGAGGTCGCCAGCAGCAGTGGGAGCTGCTGAAAAACCTCCAGCCGCTCAGCCCCTTGTGCCGGGCCGTACACGTTAATTAACCGGAGTGGAGCGTTCTTGTACATTACGTCTGCTACCAGGAGTCGCCCGCCCACCACCTCCTTGACCTCGGAGACGGTGAAGTTGCCTCCCCGCAGCAGAATACCCAGGCCGGAGGAACGAGAGTCGTTTCCGCCCGACCAGATCGATGGCCCGTGGGACCACCATCGTGACCATTGCCTGTAGGAGCTGAGGTGCGGTATCGCACACTCCTGCAGAAACAACAGGTCAGCTTTGACCTTGGCTAGGTAGTCCAAGGTCGCAACACATCGCGTAGTAGATTTAATGCTACGCACATTTATGGATACAATCTTTAAACCCATATTAAAGCATTTATTCTCCTACCAAACCCACTGTCTCTGAGAGTCCCAGACCTTTAGTCTGCTCCTTCATACCCGTAGTGAGCTCAAATTCCTTCACTTTGGATGGGCTGAGGTAGATCTCCTTGGCCGTGTTCTGCTCCGGTGGCATCTGGAGGTTCACGTAGTGAGCGGATTTTGAGATGACCTTTGCTGGAGAAGCTTCTCCAAAACTCACCCCCTCTGGGGGGTTGCTGTTCCCGGCTTCCTGGAGCTGGGGTGCGATGATTGCCTCACTGCTCCCAGATTCCAGGGGCTGTGGTGCACTGGCCTCCTCAGGTTGCAGGCAAAGTTGGGGTGCGTTGGTCTCCTTGTTGTCTCCAATTTTCTGGAGCTCGGGTGTCTCGTCCTCCAACGCCCTGGAGCTTTGCCGCCTCTTCTGTCGGTGCCGCTCTGGCACTTCCTCATCCGAAGAGCTGCTGCCCTTGTCATCCGTGTCGGATGGGAGACGCCTCTTGCCGCTTCTCTGGGAAACGCCTTTGCTTCTTCTTCGCTCCCTCTTACTTTTCTTGTTCTTCACCGTCCGCCACTCCCCCTGCTGCTTTTCCACTGCTGCCTCCTCCTCCATTGATTCGCTGTCCTGAGGACTGGAAGGTTCAGGGGGTAGTGCTGTTGATTGGCTCTCTGTTGCCTCAATCTCTTTCTCCACCTTGTCTCTCTCTGTGTCCTCCTTTGTCCCGTTGAGCTCCCTGGGGGCCTTGGTGGTTGGAGTGACACGGAACATTTCTTCTGCTTCCCCGTGGTCGGCTTTGGCTGCCTGTGCGTAAGTACGGCAGCGTTTGGGGCAGGTCCTGTAGAGGTGACTTGCCTCGCCACACAGGTTGCAGCACTTGGCCTGTTTGCAGTCTTTTGTCTGGTGCCCTTCCTGTTTGCAGATCTTGCAGAGGGAGGCGCTGCAGTTGGCCGCCACATGACCAGCCTTGCCGCATGAGCGACAATGCTTGGGTTGCCCAGCGTAGACCAGGTAGCCACGGTTTCCCCCGATAGCGAAACTGGAAGGAGGGTGGAAAATGGCTCCCTTACCATCGGTCTTTAGCGTGACCTTAAACAGGCGTTTGCCTGTCCAGATCCCCAAGTCGTCTCGAATCTCGGTGCCGCTCCCCACCTTATCGAAGTACCTGGTGAGGAAGGTGACCACGTCGGCGACAGGGACGAAGGGGTTGTACACATGCACCATCACCTCACGTTCCCGTTGCAACGGCAGAGAAAAGTGCGGCTCCGCCGTCAGGATCTTCATCTCCGGCAGGTCTCTCTTCTCCTCGAACACCCTCAGGAGCCGGACGCAGTCTGCCACCCGCTTGAACGTCACGTCAAAATAACCGCCTTTGCGGGAGTCGTGCAGGGTGAAGATCTCCGTAGCTTGGAAGCCGCACGCCTTCAACAGGATCCTCCTGGTGAAGAAGCCCCGATCCATAGGTGATCCTCCTTCGCTGTGGTTCACCGTGACTCGGACGGTGATAGGTAACCCACGGTATGGATTTCGATTGCGATTGGTTATAGCCCTTCCATCCCGACCTTGCCTTGGTAGGACCATGGTGTCGCCCCTGCAACACTTGATCTTAGCCAAAAGGCCGAGAAGCGATTCCATTCGCCTTCCTTGTTACCTGCTGTACCTGCATACTAGCTTTCAGCGATTCGTGCGCGAGGACACCCAGATCCCTCTGTGCTGAAGCATTTCTGAAGTTTCTCTCCATTTGAATAATAAGTCGCCTTTTTATTCTTCTGACCAAAATGGATAACCGCACACTTATTAAACTTATTTAACTTAGTTAAACTCCATCTGCCAAATTTTGGCCCATTCACCTAACCTGTCCATATCCATTTGTAAATTTCTTATTTCTTCATTGCAACTTACTTTCCCACCTATTTTGGTGTCATCTGCAAATTTAGCTATAGTACCTTCTACTCCTGAATCCAAGTAAATAGTTGGGGCCCGAGGACCGAACCCTGTGGCACCCCACTAGTTACAGCTTGGCATCCACAAAAGACCCATTTATCTTGACTCTCTGCTTTCTGTTGGTTAGCCAATCCTCTATCCAAGCTAATATATTACCCTTAGCTGCGTGTGATCTTATCTTGTGTATTAATCTTTTGTGCGGCACCTTATCAAATGCCTTCTGGAAGTCCAGACATACTACATCTACAGGATCCCCGTTATCCACTTTGCTTGTCACATCTTCAAAGAACTCTAGCAAATTAGTCAAACACGATTTACTCTTCGTAAAGCCATGCCGACTCTGAGGGATTGCATTTTGACTTGCATTTTAGGAAGGTAGTGGAGGCATTGGAGAGAGTGCAGAAGAGGTTTACGAGTTTGGTTCCAGGGGCGAGGAAGTTGAGTTATGAAGTAAGATTGGAGAAGTTGGGACTGTATTCCTTGGGGAAAAGAAGTCTGAGAGGAGACTTGATAGAGGTATTGAAAATCATGAGGGGTCTGGAGAGAGTAGATAGGGAGAAACTGTTTGCACCGGGGCAAGGATCGAGAAGGAGAGGGCACAGGTTTAAAGTAACTGGCAAAAGAAGCAAAAGCGATAGGAGCAGCGAGCGGTCAGGGTCTGGAATGCACCACCTGATAGCGCGGCGGAGGCAGGTTCAATTGAAGAGGGAATGAGATGATTATTTGAAAAGAAAGCATGTGCCGGGTTACGTGGAGAAGGCAGGAGAAAGGCACGAGGTGAAATGTTCACCGGGAGAGCTGGTGCAGGCACGACGGGCGGAATGGGCTCCTTGTGCAATGTAAGGATTGTGTGAATGTGGATGTAGAGGTTTCGGAGTAGCTGTGTAAAGTGTGTGAGCTTTGAGGTGTGAGTTTTGATTGTTGCTGTGTCAGCAGCAGCAGCGGCAGCGGCAGCAGAGAGCTGGTTTAAAATGTTGTGAGGCGAAAGGTGCAGCTGAGAGAGTGTTTGAGAGGTGTATTTGCAAGTGAAAGCTGTTTTTGTATAAGTGAGGTAGAGTGTTTGTGAGATGAGAGTGCTGTCTGTGAGTGTTGGGTGAGCGTGCGTGTTTTTTGTGTGTAGCTGCTGCGGGTGAGTGAGTGAGAGAGAGAGAGAGAGAGAGAGAGAGAAAGAAAGAAAGTTGGATAAAAACAAAAAGCTAAAAGCTACTGCGGATGCTGGAAATCCAAAACAAAATAAAAACAGAATTACCTGGAAAAACTCAGCAAGTCTGGCAGCATCGGCGGAGAAGAAACCAGTCAACGTTTCGAGCCCTCATGGCCCTTCAGCAGAACTGAAGCATAGTTTCAACAAGGGAGAAATATAAATTGGTTTAAGGTGGGTGGGGGGGGAAGAGACACATTGAGGGTGTAGTGTGAGCAGATAATCAAAAGATGTCAGAGACAAAAGGGTCAAAGAGGTGTTGAAGGTGGTGGTCTTTGTCTGAGAAAAGTGCTAATTAAGAATGCAAGACAGGATATTCAAAGTACAGCTCTAGTGGGGGTGGGGTGGAAAGACTAAAGACCTTTAGTCTTTCCACCCCACCCCCACTAGAGCTGTACTTTGAATATCCTGTCTTGCATTCTTAATTAGCACTTTTCTCAGACAAAGACCACCACCTTCAACACCTCTTTGACCCTTTTGTCTCTGACATCTTTTGATTATCTGCTCACACCACACCCTCAATGTGTCTCTTCCCCCCCACCCACCTTAAACCAATTTATATTTCTCCCTTGTTGAAACTATGCTTCAGTTCTGCTGAAGGGCCATGAGGGCTCGAAACGTTGACTGATTTCTTCTCGGCCGATGCTGCCAGACTTGCTGAGTTTTTCCAAAGAAAGTTGGATTTTGGAACATGTACATGTTGAGAAGTAAAGAAAGCAGATGTTTGTAAGAAAACTATTTTTAGCATTGAAAATCCCCTGGAAAGGGGAGGGTGCACCGTTCCCAGAGATACTGCAATACCGGGTCGATGCGTGGAGTGGACGGAGCAAGCCCCTATTCCATCTCCCTGCTCCAAAAATCAATTTAATATATGGTCCCCAGATAAGGGACGTATCAGATATTAAACTGATAAGAACAGATTTTTTTTTTTTTTTTTTTTTTTTTTTTTTGTAAAAATATACTTTATTCATAAAAAATCTTCAATCACATTCAAAACCATTTCAAAAACAACATTACAAGGGTACAATCCAGGTTAAACTTTTACAAAATGTATCACCAGGTGCATCAGTACAAACAATATTACAATCATTTACAGCCTTTCATTTTGATCTGTACAGCCCGAGGGGCTCTAAACAGTTCCCAGTCTCTCGGTGCGCTGTGGTAGAAAGGTCTTAGACAGCGACCCTTCCCCATTGCGCCTTTGCGGCAGCTGCCCCAAGCTTTAGTGCGTCCCTCAGCACGTAGTCCTGGACTTTGGATTGTGCCAGTCCGCAACAATCGGTCGGGGACAACTCTTTGTGCTGGAAGACCAACAAGTTTCGGGCAGACCAAAGCGCGTCTTTCACCGAGTTGATGATCCTCCAGCTGCAGTTGATGTTTGTCTCGGTGTGTGTCCCTGGGAACAGCCCGTAGAGCACAGAGTCCTGTGTCACAGAACTGCTCGGGATGAACCTCGACAGCAACCACTGCATCTCTCTCCAGACTTTCTTTGCAAAGGCACAATCCACAAGGAGGTGAACAACGGTCTCTTCCCCACCACAGCCACCTCGAGGGCATCGTGCAGAGGGGGTGAGACTCCTGGCGTGTAGGAAGGATCTGACGGGGAGGGCCTTTCTCACCACCAGCCAAGCTACGTCTTGGTGCTTGTTGGAAAGTTCTGGCGATGAGGCATTCTGCCAAATGACTTTGACAGTCTGCTCGGGGAACCATCCCACAGGGTCCACCCTCTCCTTATCCCTCAGGGCCTCTAGGACGTTACGTGCTGACCACTGCCTGATGGACTTGTGGTCAAAGGTGTTTTTCTGCATAAATTTTTCCACCAGGGACAGGTGGTACGGCACGGTCCAACTACTTGGAGCGTTCCGCGGCAGCGTGGCCAGACCCATCCTTCGCAACACCGGGGACAGGTAGAACCTCAGCACGTAGTGACACTTGGTGTTTGCGTACTGAGGGTCTACGCACCGCTTGATGCAGCCACACACAAAGGTGGCCATCAGTATGAGGGCGATGTTGGGCACGTTTTTTCCCCCTTTATCTAGAGGCTTGTACATCGCGTCCCTGCAGACACGATCCATTTTCGACCTCCAGATAAAGCGGAAGATGGCTCGAGTGATCGCCATCGCGCAGGAGTGTGGAATGGGCCAGACCTGCGCCACGTACAGCAACAGCGAGAGTACCTCACACCTGATGACCAGGTTCTTACCCGCAATGGAGAGGGAGCGTCGCTCCCACATGCCCAGTTTCCTTTTCACCATAGCCACTCGCTCCTTCCAGTTTCTAACGCATGCCCCGGTCCCTCCGAACCATATCCCCAGCACCTTCAGGCCGTCAGCCCTGACAGTGAAGGGGACAAAGGATCGGTCAGCCCACTTCCCAAAGAACATGGCCTCGCTCTTCCCACGATTTACCTTGGCTCCCGAGGCCAGTTCGAACTGGTCGCAGACGTGCATCAGTCTGCGCACCGACAGCGGATCCGAGCAGAAGACGGCGACGTCGTCCATGTACAGGGAGGCTTTTACCTGAGTGCCTCCACTGCCTGGGATCGTCACTCCTCTTATGCCCGGATCCTTCCTGATGGACTCGGCAAAGGGTTCTATGCAGCACACGAAAAGGACAGGCGAGAGAGGGCAGCCCTGCCTGACTCCAGATTTAATTGGAAAGCTATCTGTTTCCCACCCATTGATTGAGACTGCGCTACTGATGTTAGTGTAGAGCAGTTGGATCCAATTTCGAATTCCCTCCCCAAAGCCCATTTTGGAGAGCACATCCCCCATGTAGGTGTGCGATATTCTGTCAAAGGCCTTCTCCTGATCCAAGCTGATGAGGCAGGTATCCACACCCCTGTCCTGTACATAGGCAATCGTATCCCTGAGCAGCGCCAGGCTGTCAGAGATCTTCCTGCCTGGCACAGAGCAGGTCTGGTCAGGGTGAATCACCAATTCCAGAGCGGATTTGACCCGGTTGGCGATGACCTTGGACAGAATCTTATAGTCCATATTCAACAGTGAAATGGGTCGCCAATTTCTAATTTCCTCCCTTTCCCCCTTGTGCTTGTAGATGAGGGTGATGATGCCTTTCCTCATGGATTCTGACATGCTGCCGGCCAGGAGCATACTCTCGTACACTTCTAGCAGGTCTGGGCCGATCAAGTCCCACAGAGCCGAATACAACTCCGCCGGCAGGCCGTCGCTTCCGGGGGTTTTACTCTTCTCGAAGGACTCGAGGGCCTTAGTCAGTTCGTCAGGAGTTAGCGGTTTGTCTAGGCTCTCCCGCGTACTGTGGTCTAGGACCTCCGTGATAGAGGACAGGAAGGACTGGGAGGCCGTGCTGTCCGTGGGCTTCACGTCATACAGTCCGGCATAAAAGGATTTGCTGATCCTCAGAATGTCGGACCGTGATGACTTTACTGAGCCGTCTTCTTCCTTCAGGCTGCTGATCACAGAGCGCTCTCTGTGTACCTTTTGGAAGAAGAAACGTGAGCACGTCTCATCCTGCTCCACGGAGCGGACTCTGGAACGGAAGATGATCTTGGAGGCCTCCGAGGCAAAGTGTGAGGCTTGCTGGCCCTTCACCTCTTGGAGCTCCTCCTTGACATCGACCCCCATCGACCGCAGCCGGAGCAGATTCTGCATCTTTTCCTGGAGTCGGGACATTTCCCTCTGTTCCTTTCTAGCTTTCTGGGTGCCTTTGAGGATGAAAAACCTCTTGATGCTTCCCTTGATCACTTCCCACCAGTGTGTCAGGGACTCAAAGAGGGGTTTCACGGTTCTCCAACCTTTGTAATCCCTCTTGAGCTCCTCAATGTTCTCTGGGGTCAGCAGTTGCACATTTAGCTTCCATGCCCCCCTGCCCACCCTCAGGTCTTCCTCCAAGTGGCAGTCCGCCAGTAGGAGGCAGTGGTCAGAGAAGAACACCGGCTTGACCTCGGTGGATCTGACTGTGAATGCACGGGACACAAACAGGAAGTCTATCCTGGAACGAATGGACCCGTCTGGCCGCGACCAGGTGTATCTACGCTGCGCTCCGTCTGCAGGGTTGCTGAAGACGTCGTGCAGCTTGGCATCCTTAACTGTTTCCATCAGGGATCTGGACGTAGCGTCCAAATTAAACTGATAAGAACAGATTTTTTTTTTTTTTTTTTTTTGTAAAAATATACTTTATTCATAAAAATCTTCAATCACATTCAAAACCATTTCAAAAACAACATTACAAGGGTACAATCCAGGTTAAACTTTTACAAAATGTATCACCAGGTGCATCAGTACAAACAATATTACAGTCATTTACAGCCTTTCATTTTGATCTGTACAGCCCGAGGGGCTCTAAACAGTTCCCAGTCTCTCGGTGCGCTGTGGTAGAAAGGTCTTAGACAGCGACCCTTCCCCATTGCGCCTTTGCGGCAGCTGCCCCAAGCTTTAGTGCGTCCCTCAGCACGTAGTCCTGGACTTTGGATTGTGCCAGTCCGCAACAATCGGTCGGGGACAAATCTTTGTGCTGGAAGACCAACAAGTTTCGGGCAGACCAAAGCGCGTCTTTCACCGAGTTGATGATCCTCCAGCTGCAGTCGATGTTTGTCTCGGTGTGTGTCCCTGGGAACAGCCCGTAGAGCACAGAGTCCTGTGTCACAGAACTGCTCGGGATGAACCTCGACAGCAACCACTGCATCTCTCTCCAGACTTTCTTTGCAAAGGCACAATCCACAAGGAGGTGAACAACGGTCTCTTCCCCACCACAGCCACCTCGAGGGCATCGTGCAGAGGGGGTGAGACTCCTGGCGTGTAGGAAGGATCTGACGGGGAGGGCCTTTCTCACCACCAGCCAAGCTACGTCTTGGTGCTTGTTGGAAAGTTCTGGCGATGAGGCATTCTGCCAAATGACTTTGACAGTCTGCTCGGGGAACCATCCCACAGGGTCCACCCTCTCCTTATCCCTCAGGGCCTCTAGGACGTTACGTGCTGACCACTGCCTGATGGACTTGTGGTCAAAGGTGTTTTTCTGCATAAATTTTTCCACCAGGGACAGGTGGTACGGCACGGTCCAACTACTTGGAGCGTTCCGCGGCAGCGTGGCCAGACCCATCCTTCGCAACACCGGGGACAGGTAGAACCTCAGCACGTAGTGACACTTGGTGTTTGCGTACTGAGGGTCTACGCACCGCTTGATGCAGCCGCACACAAAGGTGGCCATCAGTATGAGGGCGATGTTGGGCACGTTTTTTCCCCCTTTATCTAGAGGCTTGTACATCGCGTCCCTGCAGACACGATCCATTTTCGACCTCCAGATAAAGCGGAAGATGGCTCGAGTGATCGCCATCGCGCAGGAGTGTGGAATGGGCCAGACCTGCGCCACGTACAGCAACAGCGAGAGTACCTCACACCTGATGACCAGGTTCTTACCCGCAATGGAGAGGGAGCGTCGCTCCCACATGCCCAGTTTCCTTTTCACCATAGCCACTCGCTCCTTCCAGTTTCTAACGCATGCCCCGGTCCCTCCGAACCATATCCCCAGCACCTTCAGGCCGTCAGCCCTGACAGTGAAGGGGACAAAGGATCG
Source organism: Cetorhinus maximus (assembly GCF_964194155.1). Classification (NCBI taxonomy): domain Eukaryota; kingdom Metazoa; phylum Chordata; class Chondrichthyes; order Lamniformes; family Cetorhinidae; genus Cetorhinus; species Cetorhinus maximus. The sequence goes on from NW_027596669.1 coordinate 67,847, forward strand.
GTCAGCCCACTTCCCAAAGAACATGGCCTCGCTCTTCCCACGATTTACCTTGGCTCCCGAGGCCAGTTCGAACTGGTCGCAGACGTGCATCAGTCTGCGCACCGACAGCGGATCCGAGCAGAAGACGGCGACGTCGTCCATGTACAGGGAGGCTTTTACCTGAGTGCCTCCACTGCCTGGGATCGTCACTCCTCTTATGCCCGGATCCTTCCTGATGGACTCGGCAAAGGGTTCTATGCAGCACACAAAAAGGACAGGCGAGAGAGGGCAGCCCTGCCTGACTCCAGATTTAATCGGAAAGCTATCTGTTTCCCACCCATTGATTGAGACTGCGCTACTGATGTTAGTGTAGAGCAGTTGGATCCAATTTCGAATTCCCTCCCCAAACCCCATTTTGGAGAGCACATCCCCCATGTAGGTGTGCGATATTCTGTCAAAGGCCTTCTCCTGATCCAAGCTGATGAGGCAGGTATCCACACCCCTGTCCTGTACATAGGCAATCGTATCCCTGAGCAGCGCCAGGCTGTCAGAGATCTTCCTGCCTGGCACAGAGCAGGTCTGGTCAGGGTGAATCACCAATTCCAGAGCGGATTTGACCCGGTTGGCGATGACCTTGGACAGAATCTTATAGTCCACATTCAACAGTGAAATGGGTCGCCAATTTCTAATTTCCTCCCTTTCCCCCTTGTGCTTGTAGATGAGGGTGATGATGCCTTTCCTCATGGATTCTGACATGCTGCCGGCCAGGAGCATACTCTCGTACACTTCTAGCAGGTCTGGGCCGATCAAGTCCCACAGAGCCGAATACAACTCCGCCGGCAGGCCGTCGCTTCCGGGGGTTTTACTCTTCTCGAAGGACTCGAGGGCCTTAGTCAGTTCGTCAGGAGTTAGCGGTTTGTCTAGGCTCTCCCGCGTACTGTGGTCTAGGACCTCCGTGATAGAGGACAGGAAGGACTGGGAGGCCGTGCTGTCCGTGGGCTTCACGTCATACAGTCCGGCATAAAAGGATTTGCTGATCCTCAGAATGTCGGACCGTGATGACTTTACTGAGCCGTCTTCTTCCTTCAGGCTGCTGATCACAGAGCGCTCTCTGTGTACCTTTTGGAAGAAGAAACGTGAGCACGTCTCATCCTGCTCCACGGAGCGGACTCTGGAACGGAAGATGATCTTGGAGGCCTCCGAGGCAAAGTGCGAGGCTTGCTGGCCCTTCACCTCTTGGAGCTCCTCCTTGACATCGACCCCCATCGACTGCAGCCGGAGCAGATTCTGCATCTTTTCCTGGAGTCGGGACATTTCCCTCTGTTCCTTTCTAGCTTTCTGGGTGCCTTTGAGGATGAAAAACCTCTTGATGCTTCCCTTGATCACTTCCCACCAGTGTGTCAGGGACTCAAAGAGGGGTTTCACGGTTCTCCAACCTTTGTAATCCCTCTTGAGCTCCTCAATGTTCTCTGGGGTCAGCAGTTGCACATTTAGCTTCCATGCCCCCCTGCCCACCCTCAGGTCTTCCTCCAAGTGGCAGTCCGCCAGTAGGAGGCAGTGGTCAGAGAAGAACACCGGCTTGACCTCGGTGGATCTGACTGTGAATGCACGGGACACAAACAGGAAACTGATAAGAACAGATTTTTTTTTTTTTTTTTTATAAAAATATACTTTATTCATAAAAATCTTCAATCACATTCAAAACCATTTCAAAAACAACATTACAAGGGTACAATCCAGGTTAAACTTTTACAAAATGTATCACCAGGTGCATCAGTACAAACAATATTACAGTCATTTACAGCCTTTCATTTTGATCTGTACAGCCCGAGGGGCTCTAAACAGTTCCCAGTCTCTCGGTGCGCTGTGGTAGAAAGGTCTTAGACAGCGACCCTTCCCCATTGCGCCTTTGCGGCAGCTGCCCCAAGCTTTAGTGCGTCCCTCAGCACGTAGTCCTGGACTTTGGATTGTGCCAGTCCGCAACAATCGGTCGGGGACAACTCTTTGTGCTGGAAGACCAACAAGTTTCGGGCAGACCAAAGCGCGTCTTTCACCGAGTTGATGATCCTCCAGCTGCAGTTGATGTTTGTCTCGGTGTGTGTCCCTGGGAACAGCCCGTAGAGCACAGAGTCCTGTGTCACAGAACTGCTCGGGATGAACCTCGACAGCAACCACTGCATCTCTCTCCAGACTTTCTTTGCAAAGGCACAATCCACAAGGAGGTGAACAACGGTCTCTTCCCCACCACAGCCACCTCGAGGGCATCGTGCAGAGGGGGTGAGACTCCTGGCGTGTAGGAAGGATCTGACGGGGAGGGCCTTTCTCACCACCAGCCAAGCTACGTCTTGGTGCTTGTTGGAAAGTTCTGGCGATGAGGCATTCTGCCAAATGACTTTGACAGTCTGCTCGGGGAACCATCCCACAGGGTCCACCCTCTCCTTATCCCTCAGGGCCTCTAGGACGTTACGTGCTGACCACTGCCTGATGGACTTGTGGTCAAAGGTGTTTTTCTGCATAAATTTTTCCACCAGGGACAGGTGGTACGGCACGGTCCAACTACTTGGAGCGTTCCGCGGCAGCGTGGCCAGACCCATCCTTCGCAACACCGGGGACAGGTAGAACCTCAGCACGTAGTGACACTTGGTGTTTGCGTACTGAGGGTCTACGCACCGCTTGATGCAGCCGCACACAAAGGTGGCCATCAGTATGAGGGCGATGTTGGGCACGTTTTTTCCCCCTTTATCTAGAGGCTTGTACATCGCGTCCCTGCAGACACGATCCATTTTCGACCTCCAGATAAAGCGGAAGATGGCTCGAGTGATCGCCATCGCGCAGGAGTGTGGAATGGGCCAGACCTGCGCCACGTACAGCAACAGCGAGAGTACCTCACACCTGATGACCAGGTTCTTACCCGCAACGGAGAGGGAGCGTCGCTCCCACATGCCCAGTTTCCTTTTCACCATAGCCACTCGCTCCTTCCAGTTTCTAACGCATGCCCCGGTCCCTCCGAACCATATCCCCAGCACCTTCAGGCCGTCAGCCCTGACAGTGAAGGGGACAAAGGATCGGTCAGCCCAGTTCCCAAAGAACATGGCCTCGCTCTTCCCACGATTTACCTTGGCTCCCGAGGCCAGTTCGAACTGGTCGCAGACGTGCATCAGTCTGCGCACCGACAGCGGATCCGAGCAGAAGACGACGACGTCGTCCATGTACAGGGAGGCTTTTACCTGAGTGCCTCCACTGCCTGGGATCGTCACTCCTCTTATGCCCGGATCCTTCCTGATGGACTCGGCAAAGGGTTCTATGCAGCACACAAAAAGGACAGGCGAGAGAGGGCAGCCCTGCCTGACTCCAGATTTAATCGGAAAGCTATCTGTTTCCCACCCATTGATTGAGACTGCGCTACTGATGTTAGTGTAGAGCAGTTGGATCCAATTTCGAATTCCCTCCCCAAACCCCATTTTGGAGAGCACATCCCCCATGTAGGTGTGCGATATTCTGTCAAAGGCCTTCTCCTGATCCAAGCTGATGAGGCAGGTATCCACACCCCTGTCCTGTACATAGGCAATCGTATCCCTGAGCAGCGCCAGGCTGTCAGAGATCTTCCTGCCTGGCACAGAGCAGGTCTGGTCAGGGTGAATCACCAATTCCAGAGCGGATTTGACCCGGTTGGCGATGACCTTGGACAGAATCTTATAGTCCATATTCAACAGTGAAATGGGTCGCCAATTTCTAATTTCCTCCCTTTCCCCCTTGTGCTTGTAGATGAGGGTGATGATGCCTTTCCTCATGGATTCTGACATGCTGCCGGCCAGGAGCATACTCTCGTACACTTCTAGCAGGTCTGGGCCGATCAAGTCCCACAGAGCCGAATACAACTCCGCCGGCAGGCCGTCGCTTCCGGGGGTTTTACTCTTCTCGAAGGACTCGAGGGCCTTAGTCAGTTCGTCAGGAGTTAGCGGTTTGTCTAGGCTCTCCCGCGTACTGTGGTCTAGGACCTCCGTGATAGAGGACAGGAAGGACTGGGAGGCCGTGCTGTCCGTGGGCTTCACGTCATACAGTCCGGCATAAAAGGATTTGCTGATCCTCAGAATGTCGGACCGTGATGACTTTACTGAGCCGTCTTCTTCCTTCAGGCTGCTGATCACAGAGCGCTCTCTGTGTACCTTTTGGAAGAAGAAACGTGAGCACGTCTCATCCTGCTCCACGGAGCGGACTCTGGAACGGAAGATGATCTTGGAGGCCTCCGAGGCAAAGTGCGAGGCTTGCTGGCCCTTCACCTCTTGGAGCTCCTCCTTGACATCGACCCCCATCGACTGCAGCCGGAGCAGATTCTGCATCTTTTCCTGGAGTCGGGACATTTCCCTCTGTTCCTTTCTAGCTTTCTGGGTGCCTTTGAGGATGAAAAACCTCTTGATGCTTCCCTTGATCACTTCCCACCAGTGTGTCAGGGACTCAAAGAGGGGTTTCACGGTTCTCCAACCTTTGTAATCCCTCTTGAGCTCCTCAATGTTCTCTGGGGTCAGCAGTTGCACATTTAGCTTCCATGCCCCCCTGCCCACCCTCAGGTCTTCCTCCAAGTGGCAGTCCGCCAGTAGGAGGCAGTGGTCAGAGAAGAACACCGGCTTGACCTCGGTGGATCTGACTGTGAATGCACGGGACACAAACAGGAAACTGATAAGAACAGATTTTTTTTTTTTTTTTTTTTTTGTAAAAATATACTTTATTCATAAAAATCTTCAATCACATTCAAAACCATTTCAAAAACAACATTACAAGGGTACAATCCAGGTTAAACTTTTACAAAATGTATCACCAGGTGCATCAGTACAAACAATATTACAATCATTTACAGCCTTTCATTTTGATCTGTACAGCCCGAGGGGCTCTAAACAGTTCCCAGTCTCTCGGTGCGCTGTGGTAGAAAGGTCTTAGACAGCGACCCTTCCCCATTGCGCCTTTGCGGCAGCTGCCCCAAGCTTTAGTGCGTCCCTCAGCACGTAGTCCTGGACTTTGGATTGTGCCAGTCCGCAACAATCGGTCGGGGACAACTCTTTGTGCTGGAAGACCAACAAGTTTCGGGCAGACCAAAGCGCGTCTTTCACCGAGTTGATGATCCTCCAGCTGCAGTCGATGTTTGTCTCGGTGTGTGTCCCTGGGAACAGCCCGTAGAGCACAGAGTCCTGTGTCACAGAACTGCTCGGGATGAACCTCGACAGCAACCACTGCATCTCTCTCCAGACTTTCTTTGCAAAGGCACAATCCACAAGGAGGTGAACAACGGTCTCTTCCCCACCACAGCCACCTCGAGGGCATCGTGCAGAGGGGGTGAGACTCCTGGCGTGTAGGAAGGATCTGACGGGGAGGGCCTTTCTCACCACCAGCCAAGCTACGTCTTGGTGCTTGTTGGAAAGTTCTGGCGATGAGGCATTCTGCCAAATGACTTTGACAGTCTGCTCGGGGAACCATCCCACAGGGTCCACCCTCTCCTTATCCCTCAGGGCCTCTAGGACGTTACGTGCTGACCACTGCCTGATGGACTTGTGGTCAAAGGTGTTTTTCTGCATAAATTTTTCCACCAGGGACAGGTGGTACGGCACGGTCCAACTACTTGGAGCGTTCCGCGGCAGCGTGGCCAGACCCATCCTTCGCAACACCGGGGACAGGTAGAACCTCAGCACGTAGTGACACTTGGTGTTTGCGTACTGAGGGTCTACGCACCGCTTGATGCAGCCGCACACAAAGGTGGCCATCAGTATGAGGGCGATGTTGGGCACGTTTTTTCCCCCTTTATCTAGAGGCTTGTACATCGCGTCCCTGCAGACACGATCCATTTTCGACCTCCAGATAAAGCGGAAGATGGCTCGAGTGATCGCCATCGCGCAGGAGTGTGGAATGGGCCAGACCTGCGCCACGTACAGCAACAGCGAGAGTACCTCACACCTGATGACCAGGTTCTTACCCGCAATGGAGAGGGAGCGTCGCTCCCACATGCCCAGTTTCCTTTTCACCATAGCCACTCGCTCCTTCCAGTTTCTAACGCATGCCCCGGTCCCTCCGAACCATATCCCCAGCACCTTCAGGCCGTCAGCCCTGACAGTGAAGGGGACAAAGGATCGGTCAGCCCACTTCCCAAAGAACATGGCCTCGCTCTTCCCACGATTTACCTTGGCTCCCGAGGCCAGTTCGAACTGGTCGCAGACGTGCATCAGTCTGCGCACCGACAGCGGATCCGAGCAGAAGACGGCGACGTCGTCCATGTACAGGGAGGCTTTTACCTGAGTGCCTCCACTGCCTGGGATCGTCACTCCTCTTATGCCCGGATCCTTCCTGATGGACTCGGCAAAGGGTTCTATGCAGCACACAAAAAGGACAGGCGAGAGAGGGCAGCCCTGCCTGACTCCAGATTTAATGGGAAAGCTATCTGTTTCCCACCCATTGATTGAGACTGCGCTACTGATGTTAGTGTAGAGCAGTTGGATCCAATTTCGAATTCCCTCCCCAAACCCCATTTTGGAGAGCACATCCCCCATGTAGGTGTGCGATATTCTGTCAAAGGCCTTCTCCTGATCCAAGCTGATGAGGCAGGTATCCACACCCCTGTCCTGTACATAGGCAATCGTATCCCTGAGCAGCGCCAGGCTGTCAGAGATCTTCCTGCCTGGCACAGAGCAGGTCTGGTCAGGGTGAATCACCAATTCCAGAGCGGATTTGACCCGGTTGGCGATGACCTTGGACAGAATCTTATAGTCCATATTCAACAGTGAAATGGGTCGCCAATTTCTAATTTCCTCCCTTTCCCCCTTGTGCTTGTAGATGAGGGTGATGATGCCTTTCCTCATGGATTCTGACATGCTGCCGGCCAGGAGCATACTCTCGTACACTTCTAGCAGGTCTGGGCCGATCAAGTCCCACAGAGCCGAATACAACTCCGCCGGCAGGCCGTCGCTTCCGGGGGTTTTACTCTTCTCGAAGGACTCGAGGGCCTTAGTCAGTTCGTCAGGAGTTAGCGGTTTGTCTAGGCTCTCCCGCGTACTGTGGTCTAGGACCTCCGTGATAGAGGACAGGAAGGACTGGGAGGCCGTGCTGTCCGTGGGCTTCACGTCATACAGTCCGGCATAAAAGGATTTGCTGATCCTCAGAATGTCGGACCGTGATGACTTTACTGAGCCGTCTTCTTCCTTCAGGCTGCTGATCACAGAGCGCTCTCTGTGTACCTTTTGGAAGAAGAAACGTGAGCACGTCTCATCCTGCTCCACGGAGCGGACTCTGGAACGGAAGATGATCTTGGAGGCCTCCGAGGCAAAGTGCGAGGCTTGCTGGCCCTTCACCTCTTGGAGCTCCTCCTTGACATCCACCCCCATCGACTGCAGCCGGAGCAGATTCTGCATCTTTTCCTGGAGTCGGGACATTTCCCTCTGTTCCTTTCTAGCTTTCTGGGTGCCTTTGAGGATGAAAAACCTCTTGATGCTTCCCTTGATCACTTCCCACCAGTGTGTCAGGGACTCAAAGAGGGGTTTCACGGTTCTCCAACCTTTGTAATCCCTCTTGAGCTCCTCAATGTTCTCTGGGGTCAGCAGTTGCACATTTAGCTTCCATGCCCCCCTGCCCACCCTCAGGTCTTCCTCCAAGTGGCAGTCCGCCAGTAGGAGGCAGTGGTCAGAGAAGAACACCGGCTTGACCTCGGTGGATCTGACTGTGAATGCACGGGACACAAACAGGAAGTCTATCCTGGAACGAATGGACCCGTCTGGCCGCGACCAGGTGTATCTACGCTGCGCTCCGTCTGCAGGGTTGCTGAAGACGTCGTGCAGCTTGGCATCCTTAACTGTTTCCATCAGGGATCTGGACGTAGCGTCCAATCTGCTTCCGGCCCTGCCGGATCGTCCAGCCGCATCGATGATGCAGTTGAAGTCCCCGCCCAGAATGACCGGCCTGGAGGTCGCCAGCAGCAGTGGGAGCTGCTGAAAAACCTCCAGCCGCTCAGCCCCTTGTGCCGGGCCGTACACGTTAATTAACCGGAGTGGAGCGTTCTTGTACATTACGTCTGCTACCAGGAGTCGCCCGCCCACCACCTCCTTGACCTCGGAGACGGTGAAGTTGCCTCCCCGCAGCAGAATACCCAGGCCGGAGGAACGAGAGTCGTTTCCGCCCGACCAGATCGATGGCCCGTGGGACCACCATCGTGACCATTGCCTGTAGGAGCTGAGGTGCGGTATCGCACACTCCTGCAGAAACAACAGGTCAGCTTTGACCTTGGCTAGGTAGTCCAAGGTCGCAACACATCGCGTAGTAGATTTAATGCTACGCACATTTATGGATACAATCTTTAAACCCATATTAAAGCATTTATTCTCCTACCAAACCCACTGTCTCTGAGAGTCCCAGACCTTTAGTCTGCTCCTTCATACCCGTAGTGAGCTCAAATTCCTTCACTTTGGATGGGCTGAGGTAGATCTCCTTGGCCGTGTTCTGCTCCAGTGGCATCTGGAGGTTCACGTAGTGAGCGGATTTTGAGATGACCTTTGCTGGAGAAGCTTCTCCAAAACTCACCCCCTCTGGGGGGTTGCTGTTCCCGGCTTCCTGGAGCTGGGGTGCGATGATTGCCTCACTGCTCCCAGATTCCAGGGGCTGTGGTGCACTGGCCTCCTCAGGTTGCAGGCAAAGTTGGGGTGCGTTGGTCTCCTTGTTGTCTCCAATTTTCTGGAGCTCGGGTGTCTCGTCCTCCAACGCCCTGGAGCTTTGCCGCCTCTTCTGTCGGTGCCGCTCTGGCACTTCCTCATCCGAAGAGCTGCTGCCCTTGTCATCCGTGTCGGATGGGAGACGCCTCTTGCCGCTTCTCTGGGAAACGCCTTTGCTTCTTCTTCGCTCCCTCTTACTTTTCTTGTTCTTCACCGTCCGCCACTCCCCCTGCTGCTTTTCCACTGCTGCCTCCTCCTCCATTGATTCGCTGTCCTGAGGACTGGGAGGTTCAGGGGGTGGTGCTGTTGATTGGCTCTCTGTTGCCTCAATCTCTTTCTCCACCTTGTCTCTCTCTGTGTCCTCCTTTGTCCCGTTGAGCTCCCTGGGGGCCTTGGTGGTTGGAGTGACACGGAACATTTCTTCTGCTTCCCCGTGGTCGGCTTTGGCTGCCTGTGCGTAAGTACGGCAGCGTTTGGGGCAGGTCCTGTAGAGGTGACTTGCCTCGCCACACAGGTTGCAGCACTTGGCCTGTTTGCAGTCTTTTGTCTGGTGCCCTTCCTGTTTGCAGATCTTGCAGAGGGAGGCGCTGCAGTTGGCCGCCACATGACCAGCCTTGCCGCATGAGCGGCAATGCTTGGGTTGCCCAGCGTAGACCAGGTAGCCACGGTTTCCCCCGATTGCGAAACTGGAAGGAGGGTGGAAAATGGCTCCCTTACCATCGGTCTTTAGCGTGACCTTAAACAGGCGTTTGCCTGTCCAGATCCCCAAGTCGTCTCGAATCTCAGTGCCGCTCCCCACCTTATCGAAGTACCTGGTGAGGAAGGTGACCACGTCGGCGACAGGGACGAAGGGGTTGTACACATGCACCATCACCTCACGTTCCCGTTGCAACGGCAGAGAAAAGTGCGGCTCCGCCGTCAGGATCTTCATCTCCGGCAGGTCTCTCTTCTCCTCGAACACCCTCAGGAGCCGGACGCAGTCTGCCACTTGCTTGAACGTCACGTCGAAATAACCACCTTTGCGGGAGTCATGCAGGGTGAAGATCTCCGTAGCTTGGAAGCCGCACGCCTTCAACAGGATCCTCCTGGTGAAGAAGCCCCGATCCATAGGTGATCCTCCTTCGTCGCTGTGGTTCACCGTGACTCGGACAGTGATAGGTAACCCACGGTATGAATTCGGTTTGCGATTGGTTTTCGCCCTTCCATCCCGACCTTGCCATGGCAGGACCATGGTGTCGCCCCTGCAACACTACACTTGATCTTAGCCAAAAGGCCGAGAAGCGATGCCGGCGCCGCCCTTGACTTCCCCGAGTGCCATCTGCCTTCCCTCCTTTAAAGCAGACTGACAGCGTTCAAAGACTTATGTATATATATATCTAAGCACTGACGGTTTCACTGTTGGCATATTTGTCCCGGGATTTCTAATTGGAAAAGTTGCCTTTGTTCTCTCTCTTTCAGTGAGACTGCATCAGAGTTATGTAGATCGGCAGTATTCCACCAATCAGATGGGAGAGGGTTGTGCCTATCCACATGGACGTCAGTGTCAGAGGCTGCTGTGGAAGAAGCTTTTGAAAGCAGTTGCGTGTCTTGCAGGGCGTGAGTGACAATGCAGCAAGCAAGTGTGCAGAGCTGCACACATAGAGTCCTAGATTGGTTAGAGCAGAAAAGGAGGCCATTCGGCCTGTCGTGTCTGTGCTAGCTCTTTGCAAGAGCAACTCCCCTAGTGCCACTCACCTGCCTTTTCCCCATAGCCCTGCAAATATTTTCTCTTCAGATAATTATCCGATTCTCTTTTGAAAGCCACTCTTGAAAGTGCCCCCAGCACACTCTCAGGCAGTGCATTGCAGATTCTAACCACTCGCTGCGCAAGAAGGTTTCTCCTCATGTCGCCTTAGTTCTTTTGCCATTCACTTTAAATGGGGGTCCTCCATGTTGTGTTTTCCACCTTACGCAAACACACCGACGACACAAAGAGGATCGCTAACTCAATTCTTTGATTTGAAGAGATGAAATATATACAACAATATCTAGGTCTCTAGGACAGCTCCTATCATCGGCCCGAGAATTATACATGAGTATATACACGTCACACCCTGCCTGGCGATGCACAGCAATTTTAGATACGCTCTTTAAAGGTATACCACAACAACTCCAAGCTGTACCCTTAAATAATAAGAACTATTTACATTACAACAAATTGCTCTTCTGTGTTTGAACCTACAATTGTACAAAGTGATCACCTTATGAGTCCCTGGGACGGAATGGTGGTTCGTTGATACTGTGAAGTTGGTTTGAGATTGCCGTACGTTCTCACAATTCTGGTTGTCTGTAGGAGTCTTGCGCTGGGATCGTGTCTTAGATCGCGTTCTGCTTGCGATGGGGTTACTTGGTGTTTCTTGTTCTGGTACTTCCCTGATTCGCCATCGGTTTCTTCACAATGGGTGCTCGTACTTGATCTGATCATGGTTCTGGACAGATGCTGCTGATTTCTGCCGGATTTCATGTTCCATCGGTTGGGTGTTGTAGTCATACCTTTTGTCCAATGATGACTGGGAAGGGTTGTTCGCACTGTAATTCTGCTGGTGAAGGAGTGGTTGCACTGAGCGCTGTCGCTCTAAGGTGTAGCATTGTGACAGGCCGTCACAAGCCTTGTTTACTTTGCTGACATTTCATAAGTAAGCACTTTACAGTATATACATTCCGCCATGCTATTGGACCTGGGGCAGTGTGGTGATGCGGTAGTACGGTCAACTCCCCACTTTTCACACATCGGTGCGCAGACCGATCAACACCTGCGACCACTTCGAACCGGCCTCGGGTGCCAAGGGTAAACCGTGGCAAGAGCGAGGCCGTGCCCTTTGGGAACTGAACTAAGCTTTGTCCCTTTCACCAGCAGGTCAGACTGCCTGAAGCTGCTGGGGATATGGTTCGGAGGGACCAGGGAATGCGTTAGAAACTGGAAGGAGCGAGTAGCCATGGTGAGAAAAGAACTGGGCTTGTGGGAGCAAAGCTCCCTCTCCATTGCGGGTAAGAACCTGCTCATCAGGCGTGAGGCACTCTCAGTGTTGTACATGGCGCAGGTCTGGCCCATTCCTCACTCCTGCGCTGTGGCGATCACGCGAGCCAACTTCCGCTTTGTCTGGAGGTCAAAAGTGGACCATGTTTGCAGGGACATGATGTAAAAAACCTCTGGATGAAGGGGGAGAAAACATGCCCAACATCACCCTCATCCTGATGGCCACCTTTGTGTATGGCTGTATCAAGCTGTGTGTAGACCCAAACACCAAGCGTCACTACGTGCTGAGGTTCTACCTGTCCCTGGTGTTGCGAAGGATGGGTCTGGTCACGCTGCCACGGAAAGCTCCAAGTGCCATATCACCTGTCCCGTGTGGAAAAATTATGCAGAGGAACCGCAAGTCCATCAGGCAGTGGTTAGCACGTATCACCCTAGAGGCCCTGCGGGAAAAGGAGATGGTGGATCCCGTCGGATGGTTCGCCGAACAGACTGTCAGGGTCATTTGGCAGAACGCCTCATCACCAGAACCTTCCAACAAGCACAAAGACGTAGCTTGGCTGGTGGTGAGAAAGGACCTTGCCGTCAGGTCCTTCCTACACGCCAGGAGCCTCACCCCCTCTGCACGTTGCCCTCGAGGTGGCTGTGGTGGGGAAGAGACCGTTGCCCACCTCCTTGTGGAATCTGCCTTTGCAGAAAAGGTCTGAAGAGAGTGGCCGTGGTTCTTGTCGAGGTTCATCCCGAGCAGTTCCGTGACACAGGTCCGGACACTGTGCTCTACGGGCTGTTCCCAGGGACACACGCCGAGACAAGCATCAACTGCAGCCGGAGGATCAACTCGGTGAAAGATGCTCTTTGGCTGCCTGAAACTTCTTGGTCTTCCATTGCAAAGAGTTGGCACATTCCAAGGTCCAGGACTACGTGCTGAGGGACGCACTAAAGTTTGGGGCAGAGGCGCAATGGGGAAAGGTGGCTGTCTACGACCTTTCAGCCATAGTGCACCAAGGGGCTGGGATTTGCATAGGCTCCTCGGGCTGTAAGACACACGGTGAATGTTTCCAGTGAATACTACATGTATCACTTTTGCCTTGAAGCACCTCAGAGTGAAACATGATCTATGTAGGCAACTTAAATACCATTGCACTGTCTGACTGTCTGTTATGACCATTTTGAAATGTCTGCAATGTTCCTTCCTGCAATGGTTGCGCTAGATGTGTCGTGTAACTGGCAGGTAATGGGAAATTTCGAGAAACGGTCAGTCACAAGGGAGAACACGTGACAGGCATGAGAGACAATCCACGAGTCTTTGTAGCTGAGTTTCCGTGTGAGCAACTAGCTCACAGCGCAGAGGAGTTCTTCGATCGAGGCCTGCTGTATTTTTGTCTTTGCTTTCAGTTTGGGCAGTCAAAGAACAAAGAACAAAAAAAACGTACAGCACAGGAACATGTATTTCGGCCCTCCAAGCCTGCGCCGATCAGTCTGTGGAGCTTGCCGGCTGACCTGGCATGCAGCTAAACTCCTTCCACATCTACAGGGAAGGCAAAGTCAGGAGCGTTTCTCTCAGAGCGTAGTGAGTCTTTGGAACTCTCTTCCTCAAAAGGTGGTGGAAACAGGGTCTTTGAATATTTTCAAGACAGAGCTGGATAGATTAACAAGGCGGGGTGGAAGGTTATCGGTGGTAGGCAGGAATGTGGGGTTGAGGTTGCAATCAGATCAGCCATGATCTTCTGAATAGTGGAGCAGGCTCTTGGGGCCCAGTGGCCTACTCCTGCTCCTAAGTTGTATGTTCGTACATGTAGGGGCATTAGTTTTTACTGATTCCAGTACTTCTCCTGCACTGAACCTGGAGAGTACTACGTCAGCTGCTGTTGAGTTGTTTCCTGATGCCCTGCTTTCTTTTGTACGAGCTGTCTAGCATCCTCGTTATGGGCTTCCTTTGCTTGGCATTGGGCCTTCTTTTGGGCTGACTGTTGGTCTATTTCCTTTACGGGATGTCAGCATGACATCACCAGAAGGGAAATGTGTCATGTTATGAAGTCACAGTAAATAGGTCCAATGCATTATATCATTATAATAACACAAGATGATGATCAGCAGTGAGAAGACAGGTGGCAGCAAGGATAAGTACAGGTACGACACAGTGAACAGCCTTAGATCCTGTTAAAATGTTGAAAATGTTTCTCCCCTTCTCAAAGATTATTTCCTTCAAAATTTTAGAAATCTTTCAGCTTCAACCAGAAGTCACATACAAGCCAAACAACAAAACCACCTGCGTGCACAGCACAGCACAGCACAGTATCTGCCAGCCTGCAATGATGTCGGCTCTCTTTTAATCACCTTTTCACCTCCAATCAGTCCTATTCAGCAGGCAAGCAAAGGAGCGCAGAAAATACATCTGCACGGCTGCTTCTAACTTCTAGAAAGGGAACAGCCTTATCCTAGGAAAGTGAAAAATATCTATACTGTCACAAAGTGATGCACTTGAACTGCAAAACACCACGCTTACCTGAGCTTGTGTCACAGTTTTTGCTGTCTACCTCAGCCAGTATTTTTCTGTATTCTCAGTCGTCCATCCTGGCTTCTTGCTTTCTCTGCAGCTTTCAGATGCCTCCCCTTGGCCGGCCTCAGTGCTCAGTGACAGATCAGCGCTCGCTATTATTTGTCCTCAGTGGTAACTGCTAGGGGAGAAATGCTTGACTTTTTCAATCACCTTTTACCTCAGTAAAATCCAAGTAGAACCTAAAGTGGCAATGCTTCTCCCTCTCAGCACCCAACATGTCTTGCCTTTTCTTCAGGTTGGCTTTGAGTAAGCACAACAGTTGCTGCCTGGCTGCCATTAGAGACAGTTTTCAAGTACAGAGACAAGGGGCAGCCCCATGACCCCTCCCCCGACTCCTGCACAATATGCAAATATAGCACATTGTCTGAGTGCAATTTGGGAGCTGAAGATGGTTTCACAGTGGGATACAAGATATGAGGAGAGGTCACAGTCAACGTTTCCTCACAGACACACCGCCACATAAGCCCCTTTAAATTTGCGCGGCTGTGCAAAAAATTTAATGGGCCCGCACACTTAAACAAATCGGTCACGCACTGTAATGACTCGCCTCATTCAGTTCAACAGAAATTAGGATCATGTTTTTAACCTGTGCCCTCGTTTTAAAATATTTTGTGTTCCATATTTACTTTCTCAATTTGTTATTAACTTACTTTACACTGCTTTATATCCTATCTTGTCGCAGATGTGGATCAGTCTGCGCACCGACAGCGGATCCGACCAGAAGACGGCGACGTCGTCCATGTACAGGGAGGCTTTTACCTGAATGCCTCCACTGCCTGGGATCGTCACTCCTCTTATGCCCGGATCCTTCCTGATGGACTCGGCAAAGGGTTCTATGCAACACACGAAAAGAACAGGCGAGAGAGGACAGCCCTGCCTGACTCCAGATTTAATCGGAAAGCTATCTGTTTCCCACCCGTTGATTGAGACTGCGCTACTGATGTTAGTGTAGAGCAGTTGGATCCAATTTCGAATTCCCTCCCCAAACCCCATTTTGGAGCGCACATCTACCATGTAGGTGTGCGATATTCTGTCAAAGGCCTTCTCCTGATCCAAGCTGATGAGGCAGGTATCCACCCCCCTGTCCTGTACATAGGCAATCGTATCCCTGAGCAGCGCCAGGCTGTCAGAGATCTTCCTGCCTGGCACAGAGCAGGTCTGGTCAGGGTGAATCACCAATTCCAGAGCGGATTTGACCCGGTTGGCGATGACCTTGGACAGAATCTTATAGTCCACATTCAACAGTGAAATGGGTCGCCAATTTCTAATTTCCTCCCTTTCCCCCTTGTGCTTGTAGATGAGGGTGATGATGCCTTTCCTCATGGATTCTGACATACTACCGGCCAGGAGCATACTCTCGTACACTCCTAGCAGGTCTGGGCCGATCAAGTCCCACAGAGCCGAATACAACTCCGTCGGCAAGCCGTCGCTTCCGGGGGTTTTACTCTTCTCCAAGGACTCGAGGGCCTTAGTCAGTTCATCAGGAGTTAGCGGTTTGTCCAGGCTCTCCCGCGTACTGTGGTCTAAGACCTCCGTGATAGAGGACAGGAAGGACTGGGAGGCCGTGCTGTCCGTGGGCTTCACGTCATACAATCCGGCATAAAAGGATTTGCTGATCCTCAGAATGTCGGACCGTGATGACTTTACTGAGCCGTCTTCTTCCTTCAGGCTGCTGATCACAGAGCGCTCTCTGTGTACCTTTTGGAAGAAGAAACGTGAGCACGTCTCATCCTGCTCCATGGAGCGGACTCTGGAACGGAAGATGATCTTGGAGGCCTCCGAGGCAAAGTGCGAGGCTTGCTGGCCCTTCACCTCTTGGAGCTCCTCCTTGACATCGACCCCCATCGACTGCAGCCGGAGCAGATTCTGCATCTTTTTCTGGAGTCGGGACATTTCCCTCGGTTCCTTTCTAGCTTTCTGGGTGCCTTTGAGGATGAAAAACCTCTTGATGTTTCCCTTGATCGCTTCCCACCAGTGTGTCAGGGACTCAAAGAGGGGTTTCACGGTTCTCCAACCTTTGTAATCCCTCTTGAGCTCCTCAATGTTCTCTGGGGTCAGCAGTTGCACATTTAGCTTCCATGCCCCCCTGCCCACCCTCAGGTCCTTCTCCAAGTGGCAGTCCGCCAGTAGGAGGCAGTGGTCAGAGAAGAACACCGGCTTGACCTCGGTGGATCTGACTGTGAATGCACGGGACACAAACAGGAAGTCTATCCTGGAACGAATGGACCCGTCTGGCCGCGACCAGGTGTATCTACGCTGCGCTCCGTCTGCAGGGTTGCTGAAGACGTCGTGCAGCTTGGCATCCTTAACTGTTTCCATCAGGGATCTGGACGTAGCGTCCAATCTGCTGCCGGCCCTGCCAGCGAGTGTTGGGTGAGAGTGCGTGTTTTTTGTGTGTAGCTGCTGCGGGTGAGTGAGTGAGTGAGAGAGAGAGAGAGAGAGAGAGAAAGAAAGAAAGTTGGATTTTGGAACATGTACATGTTGAGAAGTAAAGAAAGCAGATGTTTGTAAGAAAACTATTTTTAGCATTGAAAATCCCCTGGAAAGGGGAGGGTGCACCGTTCCCAGAGATACTGCAATACCGGGTCGATGCGTGGAGTGGACGGAGCAAGCCCCTATTCCATCTCCCTGCTCCAAAAATCAATTTAATATATGGTCCCCAGATAAGGGACGTATCAGATATTAAACTGATAAGAACAGATTTTTTTTTTTTTTTGTAAAAATATACTTTATTCATAAAATATCTTCAATCACATTCCACACCATTTCAAAAACAACCTTACAAGGGTACAATCCAGGGTTAAACTTTTACAAAATGTATCACCAGGTGCATTAGTACAAACAATATTACAATCATTTACAGCCTTTCATTTTGATCTGTACAGCCCGAGGGGCTCTAAACAGTTCCCAGTCTCTCGGTGCGCTGTGGTAGAAAGGTCTTAGACAGCGACCCTTCCCCATTGCGCCTTTGCGGCAGCTGCCCCAAGCTTTAGTGCGTCCCTCAGCACGTAGTCCTGGACTTTGGATTGTGCCAGTCCGCAACAATCGGTCGGGGACAACTCTTTGTGCTGGAAGACCAACAAGTTTCGGGCAGACCAAAGCGCCTCTTTCACCGAGTTGATGATCCTCCAGCTGCAGTTGATGTTTGTCTCGGTGTGTGTCCCTGGGAACAGCCCGTAGAGCACAGAGTCCTGTGTCACAGAACTGCTCGGGATGAACCTCGACAGCAACCACTGCATCTCTCTCCAGACTTTCTTTGCAAAGGCACAATCCACAAGGAGGTGGACAACGGTCTCTTCCCCACCACAGCCACCTCGAGGGCAACGTGCAGAGGGGGTGAGCTTCCTGGCGTGTAGGAAGGATCTGACGGGGAGGGCCTTTCTCACCACCAGCCAAGCTACGTCTTGGTGCTTGTTGGAAAGTTCTGGCGATGAGGCATTCTGCCAAATGACTTTGACAGTCTGCTCGGGGAACCATCCCACAGGGTCCACCCTCTCCTTATCCCTCAGGGCCTCTAGGACGTTACGTGCTGACCACTGCCTGATGGACTTGTGGTCAAAGGTGTTTTTCTGCATCAATTTTTCCACCAGGGACAGGTGGTACGGCACGGTCCAACTACTTGGAGCGTTCCGCGGCAGCGTGGCCAGACCCATCCTTCGCAACACCGGGGACAGGTAGAACCTCAGCACGTAGTGACGCTTGGTGTTTGCGTACTGAGGGTCTACGCACCGCTTGATGCAGCCGCACACAAAGGTGGCCATCAGTATGAGGGCGATGTTGGGCACGTTTTTTCCCCCTTTATCTAGAGGCTTGTAGATCGCGTCCCTGCGGACACGATCCATTTTCGACCTCCAGATAAAGCGGAAGATGGCTCGAGTGATCGCCGTCGCGCAGGAGTCTGGAATGGGCCAGACCTGCGCCACGTACAGCAACAGCGAGAGTACCTCACACCTGATGACCAGGTTCTTACCCGCAATGGAGAGGGAGCGTCGATCCCACATGCCCAGTTTCCTTTTCACCATAGCCACTCGCTCCTTCCAGTTTCTAACGCATGCCCCGGTCCCTCCGAACCATATCCCCAGCACCTTCAGGCCGTCAGCCCTGACAGTGAAGGGGACAAAGGATCGGTCAGCCCAGTTCCCAAAGAACATGGCCTCGCTCTTCCCACGATTTACCTTGGCTCCCGAGGCCAGTTCGAACTGGTCGCAGACGTGCATCAGTCTGCGCACCGACAGCGGATCCGAGCAGAAGACGGCGACGTCGTCCATGTACAGGGAGGCTTTTACCTGAGTGCCTCCACTGCCTGGGATCGTCACTCCTCTTATGCCCGGATCCTTCCTGATGGACTCGGCAAAGGGTTCTATGCAGCACACGAAAAGGACAGGCGAGAGAGGACAGCCCTGCCTGACTCCAGATTTAATGGGAAAGCTATCTGTTTCCCACCCATTGATTGAGACTGCGCTACTGATGTTAGTGTAGAGCAGTTGGATCCAATTTCGAATTCCCTCCCCAAAGCCCATTTTGGAGAGCACATCCCCCATGTAGGTGTGCGATATTCTGTCAAAGGCCTTCTCCTGATCCAAGCTGATGAGGCAGGTATCCACACCCCTGTCCTGTACATAGGCAATCGTATCCCTGAGCAGCGCCAGGCTGTCAGAGATCTTCCTGCCTGGCACAGAGCAGGTCTGGTCAGGGTGAATCACCAATTCCAGAGCGGATTTGACCCGGTTGGCGATGACCTTGGACAGAATCTTATAGTCCACATTCAACAGTGAAATGGGTCGCCAATTTCTAATTTCCTCCCTTTCCCCCTTGTGCTTGTAGATGAGGGTGATGATGCCTTTCCTCATGGATTCTGACATGCTGCCGGCCAGGAGCATACTCTCGTACACTGCTAGCAGGTCTGGGCCGATCAAGTCCCACAGAGCCGAATACAACTCCGCCGGCAGGCCGTCGCTTCCGGGGGTTTTACTCTTCTCGAAGGACTCGAGGGCCTTAGTCAGTTCGTCAGGAGTTAGCGGTTTGTCTAGGCTCTCCCGCGTACTGTGGTCTAAGACCTCCGTGATAGAGGACAGGAAGGACTGGGAGGCCGTGCTGTCCGTGGGCTTCACGTCATACAGTCCGCCATAAAAGGATTTGCTGATCCTCAGAATGTCGGACCGTGATGACTTTACTGAGCCGTCTTCTTCCTTCAGGCTGCTGATCACAGAGCGCTCTCTGTGTACCTTTTGGAAGAAGAAACGTGAGCACGTCTCATCCTGCTCCACGGAGCGGACTCTGGAACGGAAGATGATCTTGGAGGCCTCCGAGGCAAAGTGCGAGGCTTGCTGGCCCTTCACCTCTTGGAGCTCCTCCTTGACATCGACCCCCATCGACTGCAGCCGCAGCAGATTCTGCATCTTTTTCTGGAGTCGGGACATTTCCCTCTGTTCCTTTCTAGCTTTCTGGGTGCCTTTGAGGATGAAAAACCTCTTGATGCTTCCCTTGATCGCTTCCCACCAGTGTGTCAGGGACTCAAAGAGGGGTTTCACGGTTCTCCAACCTTTGTAATCCCTCTTGAGCTCCTCAATGTTCTCTGGGGTCAGCAGTTGCACATTTAGCTTCCATGCCCCCCTGCCCACCCTCAGGTCTTCCTCCAAGTGGCAGTCCGCCAGTAGGAGGCAGTGGTCAGAGAAGAACACCGGCTTGACCTCGGTGGATCTGACTGTGAATGCACGGGACACAAACAGGAAGTCTATCCTGGAACGAATGGACCCGTCTGGCCGCGACCAGGTGTATCTACGCTGCGCTCCGTCTGCAGGGTTGCTGAAGACGTCGTGCAGCTTGGCATCCTTAACTGTTTCCATCAGGGATCTGGACGTAGCGTCCAATCTGCTTCCGGCCCTGCCGGATCGTCCAGCCGCATCGATGATGCAGTTGAAGTCCCCGCCCAGAATGACCGGCCTGGAGGTCGCCAGCAGCAGTGGGAGCTGCTGAAAAACCTCCAGCCGCTCAGCCCCTTGTGCCGGGCCGTACACGTTAATTAACCGGAGTGGAGCGTTCTTGTACATTACGTCTGCTACCAGGAGTCGCCCGCCCACCACCTCCTTGACCTCGGAGACGGTGAAGTTGCCTCCCCGCAGCAGAATACCCAGGCCGGAGGAACGAGAGTCGTTTCCGCCCGACCAGATCGATGGCCCGTGGGACCACCATCGTGACCATTGCCTGTAGGAGCTGAGGTGCGGTATCGCACACTCCTGCAGAAACAACAGGTCAGCTTTGACCTTGGCTAGGTAGTCCAAGGTCGCAACACATCGCGTAGTAGATTTAATGCTACGCACATTTATGGATACAATCTTTAAACCCATTTTAAAGCATTTATTCTCCTACCAAACCCACTGTCTCTGAGAGTCCCAGACCTTTAGTCTGCTCCTTCATACCCGTAGTGAGCTCAAATTCCTTCACTTTGGATGGGCTGAGGTAGATCTCCTTGGCCGTGTTCTGTTCCAGTGGCATCTGGAGGTTCACGTAGCGAGCGGATTTTGAGATGACCTTTGCTGGAGAAGCTTCTCCAAAACTCACCCCCTCTGGGGTGTTGCTGTTCCCGGCTTCCTGGAGCTGGGGTGCGATGATTGCCTCACTGCTCCCAGATTCCAGGGGCTGTGGTGCACTGGCCTCCTCAGGTTGCAGGCAAAGTTGGGGTGCGCTGGTCTCCTTGTTGTCTCCAATTTTCTGGAGCTCGGGTGTCTCGTCCTCCAACGCCCTGGAGCTTTGCCGCCTCTTCTGTCGGTGCCGCTCTGGCACTTCATCATCCGAAGAGCTGCTGCCCTTGTCATCCGTGTCGGATGGGAGACGCCTCTTGCCGCTTCTCTGGGAAACGCCTTTGCTTCTTCTTCGCTCCCTCTTACTTTTCTTGTTCTTCACCGTCCGCCACTCCCCCTGCTGCTTTTCCACTGCTGCCTCCTCCTCCATTGATTCGTTGTCCTGAGGACTGGAAGGTTCAGGGGGTAGTGCTGTTGATTGGCTCTCTGTTGCCTCAATCTCTTTCTCCACCTTGTCTCTCTCTGTGTCCTCCTTTGTCCCGTTGAGCTCCCTGGGGGCCTTGGTGGTTGGAGTGACACGAAACATTTCTTCTGCTTCCCCGTGGTCGGCTTTGGCTGCCTGTGCGTAAGTACGGCAGCGTTTGGGGCAGGTCCTGTAGAGGTGACTTGCCTCGCCACACAGGTTGCAGCACTTGGCCTGTTTGCAGTCTTTTGTCTGGTGCCCTTCCTGTTTGCAGATCTTGCAGAGGGAGGCGCTGCAGTTGGCCGCCACATGACCAGCCTTGCCGCATGAGCGACAATGCTTGGGTTGCCCAGCGTAGACCAGGTAGCCACGGTTTCCCCCGATAGCGAAACTGGAAGGAGGGTGGAAAATGGCTCCCTTACCATCGGTCTTTAGCGTGACCTTAAACAGGCGTTTGCCTGTCCAGATCCCCAAGTCGTCTCGAATCTCAGTGCCGCTCCCCACCTTATCGAAGTACCTGGTGAGGAAGGTGACCACGTCGGCGACAGGGACGAAGGGGTTGTACACATGCACCATCACCTCACGTTCCCGTTGCAACGGCAGAGAAAAGTGCGGCTCCGCCGTCAGGATCTTCATCTCCGGCAGGTCTCTCTTCTCCTCGAACACCCTCAGGAGCCGGACGCAGTCTGCCACCCGCTTGAACGTCACGTCAAAATAACCGCCTTTGCGGGAGTCGTGCAGGGTGAAGATCTCCGTAGCTTGGAAGCCGCACGCCTTCAACAGGATCCTCCTGGTGAAGAAGCCCCGATCCATAGGTGATCCTCCTTCGCTGTGGTTCACCGTGACTCGGACGGTGATAGGTAACCCACGGTATGGATTTCGATTGCGATTGGTTATAGCCCTTCCATCCCGACCTTGCCTTGGTAGGACCATGGTGTCGCCCCTGCAACACTTGATCTTAGCCAAAAGGCCGAGAAGCGATTCCATTTGCCTTCCTTGTTACCTGCTGTACCTGCATACTAGCTTTCAGCGATTCGTGCGCGAGGACACCCAGATCCCTCTGTGCTGAAGCATTTCTGAAGTTTCTCTCCATTTGAATAATAAGTCGCCTTTTTATTCTTCTGACCAAAATGGATAACCGCACACTTATTAAACTTATTTAACTTAGTTAAACTCCATCTGCCAAATTTTGGCCCATTCACCTAACCTGTCCATATCCATTTGTAAATTTCTTATTTCTTCATTGCAACTTACTTTCCCACCTATTTTGGTGTCATCTGCAAATTTAGCTATAGTACCTTCTACTCCTGAATCCAAGTAAATAGTTGGGGCCCGAGGACCGAACCCTGTGGCACCCCACTAGTTACAGCTTGGCATCCACAAAAGACCCATTTATCTTGACTCTCTGCTTTCTGTTGGTTAGCCAATCCTCTATCCAAGCTAATATATTACCCTTAGCTGCGTGTGATCTTATCTTGTGTATTAATCTTTTGTGCGGCACCTTATCAAATGCCTTCTGGAAGTCCAGACATACTACATCTACAGGATCCCCGTTATCCACTTTGCTTGTCACATCTTCAAAGAACTCTAGCAAATTAGTCAAACACGATTTACTCTTCGTAAAGCCATGCCGACTCTGAGGGATTGCATTTTGACTTGCATTTTAGGAAGGTAGTGGAGGCATTGGAGAGAGTGCAGAAGAGGTTTACGAGTTTGGTTCCAGGGGCGAGGAAGTTGAGTTATGAAGTAAGATTGGAGAAGTTGGGACTGTATTCCTTGGGGAAAAGAAGTCTGAGAGGAGACTTGATAGAGGTATTGAAAATCATGAGGGGTCTGGAGAGAGTAGATAGGGAGAAACTGTTTGCACCGGGGCAAGGATCGAGAAGGAGAGGGCACAGGTTTAAAGTAACTGGCAAAAGAAGCAAAAGCGATAGGAGCAGCGAGCGGTCAGGGTCTGGAATGCACCACCTGATAGCGCGGCGGAGGCAGGTTCAATTGAAGAGGGAATGAGATGATTATTTGAAAAGAAAGCATGTGCCGGGTTACGTGGAGAAGGCAGGAGAAAGGCACGAGGTGAAATGTTCACCGGGAGAGCTGGTGCAGGCACGACGGGCGGAATGGGCTCCTTGTGCAATGTAAGGATTGTGTGAATGTGGATGTAGAGGTTTCGGAGTAGCTGTGTAAAGTGTGTGAGCTTTGAGGTGTGAGTTTTGATTGTTGCTGTGTCAGCAGCAGCAGCGGCAGCGGCAGCAGAGAGCTGGTTTAAAATGTTGTGAGGCGAAAGGTACAGCTGAGAGAGTGTTTGAGAGGTGTATTTGCAAGTGAAAGCTGTTTTTGTATAAGTGAGGTAGAGTGTTTGTGAGATGAGAGTGCTGTCTGTGAGTGTTGGGTGAGCGTGCGTGTTTTTTGTGTGTAGCTGCTGCGGGTGAGTGAGTGAGAGAGAGAGAGAGAGAGAGAGAGAAAGAAAGAAAGTTGGATAAAAACAAAAAGCTAAAAGCTACTGCGGATGCTGGAAATCCAAAACAAAATAAAAACAGAATTACCTGGAAAAACTCAGCAAGTCTGGCAGCATCGGCGGAGAAGAAACCAGTCAACGTTTCGAGCCCTCATGGCCCTTCAGCAGAACTGAAGCATAGTTTCAACAAGGGAGAAATATAAATTGGTTTAAGGTGGGTGGGGGGGGAAGAGACACATTGAGGGTGTAGTGTGAGCAGATAATCAAAAGATGTCAGAGACAAAAGGGTCAAAGAGGTGTTGAAGGTGGTGGTCTTTGTCTGAGAAAAGTGCTAATTAAGAATGCAAGACAGGATATTCAAAGTACAGCTCTAGTGGGGGTGGGGTGGAAAGACTAAAGACCTTTAGTCTTTCCACCCCACCCCCACTAGAGCTGTACTTTGAATATCCTGTCTTGCATTCTTAATTAGCACTTTTCTCAGACAAAGACCACCACCTTCAACACCTCTTTGACCCTTTTGTCTCTGACATCTTTTGATTATCTGCTCACACCACACCCTCAATGTGTCTCTTCCCCCCCACCCACCTTAAACCAATTTATATTTCTCCCTTGTTGAAACTATGCTTCAGTTCTGCTGAAGGGCCATGAGGGCTCGAAACGTTGACTGATTTCTTCTCCGCCGATGCTGCCAGACTTGCTGAGTTTTTCCAAAGAAAGTTGGATTTTGGAACATGTACATGTTGAGAAGTAAAGAAAGCAGATGTTTGTAAGAAAACTATTTTTAGCATTGAAAATCCCCTGGAAAGGGGAGGGTGCACCGTTCCCAGAGATACTGCAATACCGGGTCGATGCGTGGAGTGGACGGAGCAAGCCCCTATTCCATCTCCCTGCTCCAAAAATCAATTTAATATATGGTCCCCAGATAAGGGACGTATCAGATATTAAACTGATAAGAACAGATTTTTTTTTTTTTTTTTTTTTTATTGTAAAAATATACTTTATTCATAAAAATCTTCAATCACATTCAAAACCATTTCAAAAACAACATTACAAGGGTACAATCCAGGTTAAACTTTTACAAAATGTATCACCAGGTGCATCAGTACAAACAATATTACAGTCATTTACAGCCTTTCATTTTGATCTGTACAGCCCGAGGGGCTCTAAACAGTTCCCAGTCTCTCGGTGCGCTGTGGTAGAAAGGTCTTAGACAGCGACCCTTCCCCATTGCGCCTTTGCGGCAGCTGCCCCAAGCTTTAGTGCTGATAAGAACAGATTTTTTTTTTTTTTTTTTTGTAAAAATATACTTTATTCATAAAATATCTTCAATCACATTCCAAACCATTTCAAAAACAACATTACAAGGGTACAATCCAGGTTAAACTTTTACAAAATGTATCACCAGGTGCATCAGTACAAACAATATTACAGTCATTTACAGCCTTTCATTTTGATCTGTACAGCCCGAGGGGCTCTAAACAGTTCCCAGTCTCTCGGTGCGCTGTGGTAGAAAGGTCTTAGACAGCGACCCTTCCCCATTGCGCCTTTGCGGCAGCTGCCCCAAGCTTTAGTGCGTCCCTCAGCACGTAGTCCTGGACTTTGGATTGTGCCAGTCCGCAACAATCGGTCGGGGACAACTCTTTGTGCTGGAAGACCAACAAGTTTCGGGCAGACCAAAGCGCCTCTTTCACCGAGTTGATGATCCTCCAGCTGCAGTCGATGTTTGTCTCGGTGTGTGTCCCTGGGAACAGCCCGTAGAGCACAGAGTCCTGTGTCACAGAACTGCTCGGGATGAACCTCGACAGCAACCACTGCATCTCTCTCCAGACTTTCTTTGCAAAGGCACAATCCACAAGGAGGTGAACAACGGTCTCTTCCCCACCACAGCAACCTCGAGGGCATCGTGCAGAGGGGGTGAGACTCCTGGCGTGTAGGAAGGATCTGACGGGGAGGGCCTTTCTCACCACCAGCCAAGCTACGTCTTGGTGCTTGTTGGAAAGTTCTGGCGATGAGGCATTCTGCCAAATGACTTTGACAGTCTGCTCGGGGAACCATCCCACAGGGTCCACCCTCTCCTTATCCCTCAGGGCCTCTAGGACGTTACGTGCTGACCACTGCCTGATGGACTTGTGGTCAAAGGTGTTTTTCTGCATAAATTTTTCCACCAGGGACAGGTGGTACGGCACGGTCCAACTACTTGGAGCGTTCCGCGGCAGCGTGGCCAGACCCATCCTTCGCAACACCGGGGACAGGTAGAACCTCAGCACGTAGTGACACTTGGTGTTTGCGTACTGAGGGTCTACGCACCGCTTGATGCAGCCGCACACAAAGGTGGCCATCAGTATGAGGGCGATGTTGGGCACGTTTTTTCCCCCTTTATCTGGAGGCTTGTACATCGCGTCCCTGCAGACACGATCCATTTTCGACCTCCAGATAAAGCGGAAGATGGCTCGAGTGATCGCCATCGCGCAGGAGTGTGGAATGGGCCAGACCTGCGCCACGTACAGCAACAGCGAGAGTACCTCACACCTGATGACCAGGTTCTTACCCGCAATGGAGAGGGAGCGTCGCTCCCACATGCCCAGTTTCCTTTTCACCATAGCCACTCGCTCCTTCCAGTTTCTAACGCATGCCCCGGTCCCTCCGAACCATATCCCCAGCACCTTCAGGCCGTCAGCCCTGACAGTGAAGGGGACAAAGGATCGGTCAGCCCACTTCCCAAAGAACATGGCCTCGCTCTTCCCACGATTTACCTTGGCTCCCGAGGCCAGTTCGAACTGGTCGCAGACGTGCATCAGTCTGCGCACCGACAGCGGATCCGAGCAGAAGACGGCGACGTCGTCCATGTACAGGGAGGCTTTTACCTGAGTGCCTCCACTGCCTGGGATCGTCACTCCTCTTATGCCCGGATCCTTCCTGATGGACTCGGCAAAGGGTTCTATGCAGCACACAAAAAGGACAGGCGAGAGAGGGCAGCCCTGCCTGACTCCAGATTTAATCGGAAAGCTATCTGTTTCCCACCCATTGATTGAGACTGCGCTACTGATGTTAGTGTAGAGCAGTTGGATCCAATTTCGAATTCCCTCCCCAAACCCCATTTTGGAGAGCACATCCCCCATGTAGGTGTGCGATATTCTGTCAAAGGCCTTCTCCTGATCCAAGCTGATGAGGCAGGTATCCACACCCCTGTCCTGTACATAGGCAATCGTATCCCTGAGCAGCGCCAGGCTGTCAGAGATCTTCCTGCCTGGCACAGAGCAGGTCTGGTCAGGGTGAATCACCAATTCCAGAGTGGATTTGACCCGGTTGGCGATGACCTTGGACAGAATCTTATAGTCCATATTCAACAGTGAAATGGGTCGCCAATTTCTAATTTCCTCCCTTTCCCCCTTGTGCTTGTAGATGAGGGTGATGATGCCTTTCCTCATGGATTCTGACATGCTGCCGGCCAGGAGCATACTCTCGTACACTTCTAGCAGGTCTGGGCCGATCAAGTCCCACAGAGCCGAATACAACTCCGCCGGCAGGCCGTCGCTTCCGGGGGTTTTACTCTTCTCGAAGGACTCGAGGGCCTTAGTCAGTTCGTCAGGGGTTAGCGGTTTGTCTAGGCTCTCCCGAGTACTGTGGTCTAGGACCTCCGTGATAGAGGACAGGAAGGACTGGGAGGCCGTGCTGTCCGTGGGCTTCACGTCATACAGTCCGGCATAAAAGGATTTGCTGATCCTCAGAATGTCGGACCGTGATGACTTTACTGAGCCGTCTTCTTCCTTCAGGCTGCTGATCACAGAGCGCTCTCTGTGTACCTTTTGGAAGAAGAAACGTGAGCACGTCTCATCCTGCTCCACGGAGCGGACTCTGGAACGGAAGATGATCTTGGAGGCCTCCGAGGCAAAGTGCGAGGCTTGCTGGCCCTTCACCTCTTGGAGCTCCTCCTTGACATCGACCCCCATCGACCGCAGCCGGAGCAGATTCTGCATCTTTTCCTGGAGTCGGGACATTTCCCTCTGTTCCTTTCTAGCTTTCTGGGTGCCTTTGAGGATGAAAAACCTCTTGATGCTTCCCTTGATCACTTCCCACCAGTGTGTCAGGGACTCAAAGAGGGGTTTCACGGTTCTCCAACCTTTGTAATCCCTCTTGAGCTCCTCAATGTTCTCTGGGGTCAGCAGTTGCACATTTAGCTTCCATGCCCCCCTGCCCACCCTCAGGTCTTCCTCCAAGTGGCAGTCCGCCAGTAGGAGGCAGTGGTCAGAGAAGAACACCGGCTTGACCTCGGTGGATCTGACTGTGAATGCACGGGACACAAACAGGAAGTCTATCCTGGAACGAATGGACCCGTCTGGCCGCGACCAGGTGTATCTACGCTGCGCTCCGTCTGCAGGGTTGCTGAAGACGTCGTGCAGCTTGGCATCCTTAACTGTTTCCATCAGGGATCTGGACGTAGCGTCCAATCTGCTTCCGGCCCTGCCGGATCGTCCAGCCGCATCGATGATGCAGTTGAAGTCCCCGCCCAGAATGACCGGCCTGGAGGTCGCCAGCAGCAGTGGGAGCTGCTGAAAAACCTCCAGCCGCTCAGCCCCTTGTGCCGGGCCGTACACGTTAATTAACCGGAGTGGAGCGTTCTTGTACATTACGTCTGCTACCAGGAGTCGCCCGCCCACCACCTCCTTGACCTCGGAGACGGTGAAGTTGCCTCCCCGCAGCAGAATACCCAGGCCGGAGGAACGAGAGTCGTTTCCGCCCGACCAGATCGATGGCCCGTGGGACCACCATCGTGACCATTGCCTGTAGGAGCTGAGGTGCGGTATCGCACACTCCTGCAGAAACAACAGGTCAGCTTTGACCTTGGCAAGGTAGTCCAAGGTCGCAACACATCGCGTAGTAGATTTAATGCTACGCACATTTATGGATACAATCTTTAAACCCATATTAAAGCATTTATTCTCCTACCAAACCCACTGTCTCTGAGAGTCCCAGACCTTTAGTCTGCTCCTTCATACCTGTAGTGAGCTCAAATTCCTTCACTTTGGATGGGCTGAGGTAGATCTCCTTGGCCGTGTTCTGCTCCAGTGGCATCTGGAGGTTCACGTAGTGAGCGGATTTTGAGATGACCTTTGCTGGAGAAGCTTCTCCAAAACTCACCCCCTCTGGGGGGTTGCTGTTCCCGGCTTCCTGGAGCTGGGGTGCGATGATTGCCTCACTGCTCCCAGATTCCAGGGGCTGTGGTGCACTGGCCTCCTCAGGTTGCAGGCAAAGTTGGGGTGCGCTGGTCTCCTTGTTGTCTCCAATTTTCTGGAGCTCGGGTGTCTCGTCCTCCAACGCCCTGGAGCTTTGCCGCCTCTTCTGTCGGTGCCGCTCTGGCACTTCCTCATCCGAAGAGCTGCTGCCCTTGTCATCCGTGTCGGATGGGAGACGCCTCTTGCCGCTTCTCTGGGAAACGCCTTTGCTTCTTCTTCGCTCCCTCTTACTTTTCTTGTTCTTCACCGTCCGCCACTCCCCCTGCTGCTTTTCCACTGCTGCCTCCTCCTCCATTGATTCGCTGTCCTGAGGACTGGAAGGTTCAGGGGGTGGTGCTGTTGATTGGCTCTCTGTTGCCTCAATCTCTTTCTCCACCTTGTCTCTCTCTGTGTCCTCCTTTGTCCCGTTGAGCTCCCTGGGGGCCTTGGTGGTTGGAGTGACACGGAACATTTCTTCTGCTTCCCCGTGGTCGGCTTTGGCTGCCTGTGCGTAAGTACGGCAGCGTTTGGGGCAGGTCCTGTAGAGGTGACTTGCCTCGCCACACAGGTTGCAGCACTTGGCCTGTTTGCAGTCTTTTGTCTGGTGCCCTTCCTGTTTGCAGATCTTGCAGAGGGAGGCGCTGCAGTTGGCCGCCACATGACCAGCCTTGCCGCATGAGCGGCAATGCTTGGGTTGCCCAGCGTAGACCAGGTAGCCACGGTTTCCCCCGATTGCGAAACTGGAAGGAGGGTGGAAAATGGCTCCCTTACCATCGGTCTTTAGCGTGACCTTAAACAGGCGTTTGCCTGTCCAGATCCCCAAGTCGTCTCGAATCTCAGTGCCGCTCCCCACCTTATCGAAGTACCTGGTGAGGAAGGTGACCACGTCGGCGACAGGGACGAAGGGGTTGTACACATGCACCATCACCTCACGTTCCCGTTGCAACGGCAGAGAAAAGTGCGGCTCCGCCGTCAGGATCTTCATCTCCGGCAGGTCTCTCTTCTCCTCGAACACCCTCAGGAGCCGGACGCAGTCTGCCACTTGCTTGAACGTGACGTCAAAATAACCACCTTTGCGGGAGTCGTGCAGGGTGAAGATCTCCGTAGCTTGGAAGCCGCACGCCTTCAACAGGATCCTCCTGGTGAAGAAGCCCCGATCCATAGGTGATCCTCCTTCGTCGCTGTGGTTCACCGTGACTCGGACGGTGATAGGTAACCCACGGTATGAATTCGGATTGCGATTGGTTTTCGCCCTTCCATCCCGACCTTGCCATGGCAGGACCATGGTGTCGCCCCTGCAACACTACACTTGATCTTAGCCAAGAGGCCGAGAAGCGATTCCATTTGCCTTCCTTGTTACCTGCTGTACCTGCATACTAGCTTTCAGCGATTCGTGCGCGAGGACACCCAGATCCCTCTGTGCTGAAGCATTTCTGAAGTTTCTCTCCATTTGAATAATAAGTCGCCTTTTTATTCTTCTGACCAAAATGGATAACCGCACACTTATTAAACTTATTTAACTTAGTTAAACTCCATCTGCCAAATTTTGGCCCATTCACCTAACCTGTCCATATCCATTTGTAAATTTCTTATTTCTTCATTGCAACTTACTTTCCCACCTATTTTGGTGTCATCTGCAAATTTAGCTATAGTACCTTCTACTCCTGAATCCAAGTAAATAGTTGGGGCCCGAGGACCGAACCCTGTGGCACCCCACTAGTTACAGCTTGGCATCCACAAAAGACCCATTTATCTTGACTCTCTGCTTTCTGTTGGTTAGCCAATCCTCTATCCAAGCTAATATATTACCCTTAGCTGCGTGTGATCTTATCTTGTGTATTAATCTTTTGTGCGGCACCTTATCAAATGCCTTCTGGAAGTCCAGACATACTACATCTACAGGATCCCCGTTATCCACTTTGCTTGTCACATCTTCAAAGAACTCTAGCAAATTAGTCAAACACGATTTACTCTTCGTAAAGCCATGCCGACTCTGAGGGATTGCATTTTGACTTGCATTTTAGGAAGGTAGTGGAGGCATTGGAGAGAGTGCAGAAGAGGTTTACGAGTTTGGTTCCAGGGGCGAGGAAGTTGAGTTATGAAGTAAGATTGGAGAAGTTGGGACTGTATTCCTTGGGGAAAAGAAGTCTGAGAGGAGACTTGATAGAGGTATTGAAAATCATGAGGGGTCTGGAGAGAGTAGATAGGGAGAAACTGTTTGCACCGGGGCAAGGATCGAGAAGGAGAGGGCACAGGTTTAAAGTAACTGGCAAAAGAAGCAAAAGCGATAGGAGCAGCGAGCGGTCAGGGTCTGGAATGCACCACCTGATAGCGCGGCGGAGGCAGGTTCAATTGAAGAGGGAATGAGATGATTATTTGAAAAGAAAGCATGTGCCGGGTTACGTGGAGAAGGCAGGAGAAAGGCACGAGGTGAAATGTTCACCGGGAGAGCTGGTGCAGGCACGACGGGCGGAATGGGCTCCTTGTGCAATGTAAGGATTGTGTGAATGTGGATGTAGAGGTTTCGGAGTAGCTGTGTAAAGTGTGTGAGCTTTGAGGTGTGAGTTTTGATTGTTGCTGTGTCAGCAGCAGCAGCGGCAGCGGCAGCAGAGAGCTGGTTTAAAATGTTGTGAGGCGAAAGGTGCAGCTGAGAGAGTGTTTGAGAGGTGTATTTGCAAGTGAAAGCTGTTTTTGTATAAGTGAGGTAGAGTGTTTGTGAGATGAGAGTGCTGTCTGTGAGTGTTGGGTGAGCGTGCGTGTTTTTTGTGTGTAGCTGCTGCGGGTGAGTGAGTGAGAGAGAGAGAGAGAGAGAGAGAGAAAGAAAGAAAGTTGGATAAAAACAAAAAGCTAAAAGCTACTGCGGATGCTGGAAATCCAAAACAAAATAAAAACAGAATTACCTGGAAAAACTCAGCAAGTCTGGCAGCATCGGCGGAGAAGAAACCAGTCAACGTTTCGAGCCCTCATGGCCCTTCAGCAGAACTGAAGCATAGTTTCAACAAGGGAGAAATATAAATTGGTTTAAGGTGGGTGGGGGGGGAAGAGACACATTGAGGGTGTAGTGTGAGCAGATAATCAAAAGATGTCAGAGACAAAAGGGTCAAAGAGGTGTTGAAGGTGGTGGTCTTTGTCTGAGAAAAGTGCTAATTAAGAATGCAAGACAGGATATTCAAAGTACAGCTCTAGTGGGGGTGGGGTGGAAAGACTAAAGACCTTTAGTCTTTCCACCCCACCCCCACTAGAGCTGTACTTTGAATATCCTGTCTTGCATTCTTAATTAGCACTTTTCTCAGACAAAGACCACCACCTTCAACACCTCTTTGACCCTTTTGTCTCTGACATCTTTTGATTATCTGCTCACACCACACCCTCAATGTGTCTCTTCCCCCCCACCCACCTTAAACCAATTTATATTTCTCCCTTGTTGAAACTATGCTTCAGTTCTGCTGAAGGGCCATGAGGGCTCGAAACGTTGACTGATTTCTTCTCCGCCGATGCTGCCAGACTTGCTGAGTTTTTCCAAAGAAAGTTGGATTTTGGAACATGTACATGTTGAGAAGTAAAGAAAGCAGATGTTTGTAAGAAAACTATTTTTAGCATTGAAAATCCCCTGGAAAGGGGAGGGTGCACCGTTCCCAGAGATACTGCAATACCGGGTCGATGCGTGGAGTGGACGGAGCAAGCCCCTATTCCATCTCCCTGCTCCAAAAATCAATTTAATATATGGTCCCCAGATAAGGGACGTATCAGATATTAAACTGATAAGAACAGATTTTTTTTTTTTTTTTTTTTTTATTGTAAAAATATACTTTATTCATAAAAATCTTCAATCACATTCAAAACCATTTCAAAAACAACATTACAAGGGTACAATCCAGGTTAAACTTTTACAAAATGTATCACCAGGTGCATCAGTACAAACAATATTACAGTCATTTACAGCCTTTCATTTTGATCTGTACAGCCCGAGGGGCTCTAAACAGTTCCCAGTCTCTCGGTGCGCTGTGGTAGAAAGGTCTTAGACAGCGACCCTTCCCCATTGCGCCTTTGCGGCAGCTGCCCCAAGCTTTAGTGCTGATAAGAACAGATTTTTTTTTTTTTTTGTAAAAATATACTTTATTCATAAAAATCTTCAATCACATTCAAAACCATTTCAAAAACAACATTACAAGGGTACAATCCAGGTTAAACTTTTACAAAATGTATCACCAGGTGCATCAGTACAAACAATATTACAGTCATTTACAGCCTTTCATTTTGATCTGTACAGCCCGAGGGGCTCTAAACAGTTCCCAGTCTCTCGGTGCGCTGTGGTAGAAAGGTCTTAGACAGCGACCCTTCCCCATTGCGCCTTTGCGGCAGCTGCCCCAAGCTTTAGTGCGTCCCTCAGCACGTAGTCCTGGACTTTGGATTGTGCCAGTCCGCAACAATCGGTCGGGGACAACTCTTTGTGCTGGAAGACCAACAAGTTTCGGGCAGACCAAAGCGCCTCTTTCACCGAGTTGATGATCCTCCAGCTGCAGTTGATGTTTGTCTCGGTGTGTGTCCCTGGGAACAGCCCGTAGAGCACAGAGTCCTGTGTCACAGAACTGCTCGGGATGAACCTCGACAGCAACCACTGCATCTCTCTCCAGACTTTCTTTGCAAAGGCACAATCCACAAGGAGGTGAACAACGGTCTCTTCCCCACCACAGCCACCTCGAGGGCATCGTGCAGAGGGGGTGAGACTCCTGGCGTGTAGGAAGGATCTGACGGGGAGGGCCTTTCTCACCACCAGCCAAGCTACGTCTTGGTGCTTGTTGGAAAGTTCTGGCGATGAGGCATTCTGCCAAATGACTTTGACAGTCTGCTCGGGGAACCATCCCACAGGGTCCACCCTCTCCTTATCCCTCAGGGCCTCTAGGACGTTACGTGCTGACCACTGCCTGATGGACTTGTGGTCAAAGGTGTTTTTCTGCATCAATTTTTCCACCAGGGACAGGTGGTACGGCACGGTCCAACTACTTGGAGCGTTCCGCGGCAGCGTGGCCAGACCCATCCTTCGCAACACCGGGGACAGGTAGAACCTCAGCACGTAGTGACACTTGGTGTTTGCGTACTGAGGGTCTACGCACCGCTTGATGCAGCCGCACACAAAGGTGGCCATCAGTATGAGGGCGATGTTGGGCACGTTTTTTCCCCCTTTATCTAGAGGCTTGTACATCGCGTCCCTGCAGACACGATCCATTTTCGACCTCCAGATAAAGCGGAAGATGGCTCGAGTGATCGCCATCGCGCAGGAGTGTGGAATGGGCCAGACCTGCGCCACGTACAGCAACAGCGAGAGTACCTCACACCTGATGACCAGGTTCTTACCCGCAATGGAGAGGGAGCGTCGCTCCCACATGCCCAGTTTCCTTTTCACCATAGCCACTCGCTCCTTCCAGTTTCTAACGCATGCCCCGGTCCCTCCGAACCATATCCCCAGCACCTTCAGGCCGTCAGCCCTGACAGTGAAGGGGACAAAGGATCGGTCAGCCCACTTCCCAAAGAACATGGCCTCGCTCTTCCCACGATTTACCTTGGCTCCCGAGGCCAGTTCGAACTGGTCGCAGACGTGCATCAGTCTGCGCACCGACAGCGGATCCGAGCAGAAGACGGCGACGTCGTCCATGTACAGGGAGGCTTTTACCTGAGTGCCTCCACTGCCTGGGATCGTCACTCCTCTTATGCCCGGATCCTTCCTGATGGACTCGGCAAAGGGTTCTATGCAGCACACGAAAAGGACAGGCGAGAGAGGGCAGCCCTGCCTGACTCCAGATTTAATGGGAAAGCTATCTGTTTCCCACCCATTGATTGAGACTGCGCTACTGATGTTAGTGTAGAGCAGTTGGATCCAATTTCGAATTCCCTCCCCAAAGCCCATTTTGGAGAGCACATCCCCCATGTAGGTGTGCGATATTCTGTCAAAGGCCTTCTCCTGATCCAAGCTGATGAGGCAGGTATCCACACCCCTGTCCTGTACATAGGCAATCGTATCCCTGAGCAGCGCCAGGCTGTCAGAGATCTTCCTGCCTGGCACAGAGCAGGTCTGGTCAGGGTGAATCACCAATTCCAGAGCGGATTTGACCCGGTTGGCGATGACCTTGGACAGAATCTTATAGTCCACATTCAACAGTGAAATGGGTCGCCAATTTCTAATTTCCTCCCTTTCCCCCTTGTGCTTGTAGATGAGGGTGATGATGCCTTTCCTCATGGATTCTGACATGCTGCCGGCCAGGAGCATACTCTCGTACACTGCTAGCAGGTCTGGGCCGATCAAGTCCCACAGAGCCGAATACAACTCCGCCGGCAGGCCGTCGCTTCCGGGGGTTTTACTCTTCTCGAAGGACTCGAGGGCCTTAGTCAGTTCGTCAGGAGTTAGCGGTTTGTCCAGGCTCTCCCGCGTACTGTGGTCTAAGACCTCCGTGATAGAGGACAGGAAGGACTGGGAGGCCGTGCTGTCCGTGGGCTTCACGTCATACAGTCCGCCATAAAAGGATTTGCTGATCCTCAGAATGTCGGACCGTGATGACTTTACTGAGCCGTCTTCTTCCTTCAGGCTGCTGATCACAGAGCGCTCTCTGTGTACCTTTTGGAAGAAGAAACGTGAGCACGTCTCATCCTGCTCCACGGAGCGGACTCTGGAACGGAAGATGATCTTGGAGGCCTCCGAGGCAAAGTGCGAGGCTTGCTGGCCCTTCACCTCTTGGAGCTCCTCCTTGACATCCACCCCCATCGACTGCAGCCGGAGCAGATTCTGCATCTTTTCCTGGAGTCGGGACATTTCCCTCTGTTCCTTTCTAGCTTTCTGGGTGCCTTTGCGGATGAAAAACCTCTTGATGTTTCCCTTGATCGCTTCCCACCAGTGTGTCAGGGACTCAAAGAGGGGTTTCACGGTTCTCCAACCTTTGTAATCCCTCTTGAGCTCCTCAATGTTCTCTGGGGTCAGCAGTTGCACATTTAGCTTCCATGCCCCCCTGCCCACCCTCAGGTCCTTCTCCAAGTGGCAGTCCGCCAGTAGGAGGCAGTGGTCAGAGAAGAACACCGGCTTGACCTCGGTGGATCTGACTGTGAATGCGCGGGACACAAACAGGAAGTCTATCCTGGAACGAATGGACCCGTCTGGCCGCGACCAGGTGTATCTACGCTGCGCTCCGTCTGCAGGGTTGCTGAAGACGTCGTGCAGCTTGGCATCCTTAACTGTTTCCATCAGGGATCTGGACGTAGCGTCCAATCTGCTGCCGGCCCTGCCGGCGAGTGTTGGGTGAGAGTGCGTGTTTTTTGTGTGTAGCTGCTGCGGGTGAGTGAGTGAGAGAGAGAGAGAGAGAGAGAGAGAGAAAGAAAGAAAGTTGGATTTTGGAACATGTACATGTTGAGAAGTAAAGAAAGCAGATGTTTGTAAGAAAACTATTTTTAGCATTGAAAATCCCCTGGAAAGGGGAGGGTGCACCGTTCCCAGAGATACTGCAATACCGGGTCGATGCGTGGAGTGGACGGAGCAAGCCCCTATTCCATCTCCCTGCTCCAAAAATCAATTTAATATATGGTCCCCAGATAAGGGACGTATCAGATATTAAACTGATAAGAACAGATTTTTTTTTTTTTTTTGTAAAAATATACTTTATTCATAAAATATCTTCAATCACATTCAAAACCATTTCAAAAACAACATTACAAGGGTACAATCCAGGTTAAACTTTTACAAAATGTATCACCAGGTGCATCAGTACAAACAATATTACAGTCATTTACAGCCTTTCATTTTGATCTGTACAGCCCGAGGGGCTCTAAACAGTTCCCAGTCTCTCGGTGCGCTGTGGTAGAAAGGTCTTAGACAGCGACCCTTCCCCATTGCGCCTTTGCGGCAGCTGCCCCAAGCTTTAGTGCGTCCCTCAGCACGTAGTCCTGGACTTTGGATTGTGCCAGTCCGCAACAATCGGTCGGGGACAACTCTTTGTGCTGGAAGACCAACAAGTTTCGGGCAGACCAAAGCGCCTCTTTCACTGAGTTGATGATCCTCCAGCTGCAGTTGATGTTTGTCTCGGTGTGTGTACCTGGGAACAGCCCGTAGAGCACAGAGTCCTGTCTCACAGAGCTGCTCGGGATGAACCTCGACAGCAACCACTGCATCTCTCTCCAGACTTTCTTTGCAAAGGCACAATCCACAAGGAGGTGGACAACGGTCTCTTCCCCACCACAGCCACCTCGAGGGCAACGTGCAGAGGGGGTGAGCTTCCTGGCGTGTAGGAAGGATCTGACGGGGAGGGCCTTTCTCACCACCAGCCAAGCTACGTCTTGGTGCTTGTTGGAAAGTTCTGGCGATGAGGCATTCTGCCAAATGACTTTGACAGTCTGCTCGGGGAACCATCCCACAGGGTCCACCCTCTCCTTATCCCTCAGGGCCTCTAGGACGTTACGTGCTGACCACTGCCTGATGGACTTGTGGTCAAAGGTGTTTTTCTGCATCAATTTTTCCACCAGGGACAGGTGGTACGGCGCGGTCCAACTACTTGGAGCGTTCCGCGGCAGCGTGGCCAGACCCATCCTTCGCAACACCGGGGACAGGTAGAACCTCAGCACGTAGTGACACTTGGTGTTTGCGTACTGAGGGTCTACGCACCGCTTGATGCAGCCGCACACAAAGGTGGCCATCAGTATGAGGGCGATGTTGGGCACGTTTTTTCCCCCTTTATCTAGAGGCTTGTACATCGCGTCCCTGCGGACACGATCCATTTTCGACCTCCAGATAAAGCGGAAGATGGCTCGAGTTATCGCCGTCGCGCAGGAGTCTGGAATGGGCCAGACCTGCGCCACGTACAGCAACAGCGAGAGTACCTCACACCTGATGACCAGGTTCTTACCCGCAACGGAGAGGGAGCGTCGATCCCACATGCCCAGTTTCCTCTTCACCATAGCCACTCGCTCCTTCCAGTTTCTAACGCATGCCCCGGTCCCTCCGAACCATATCCCCAGCACCTTCAGGCCGTCAGCCCTGACAGTGAAGGGGACAAAGGATCGGTCAGCCCAGTTCCCAAAGAACATGGCCTCGCTATTCCCACGATTTACCTTGGCTCCCGAGGCCAGTTCGAACTGGTCGCAGATGTGCATCAGTCTGCGCACCGACAGCGGATCCGAGCAGAAGACGGCGACGTCGTCCATGTACAGGGAGGCTTTTACCTGAGTGCCTCCACTGCCTGGGATCGTCACTCCTCTTATGCCCGGATCCTTCCTGATGGACTCGGCAAAGGGTTCTATGCAACACACGAAAAGGACAGGCGAGAGAGGACAGCCCTGCCTGACTCCAGATTTGATCGGGAAGCTATCTGTTTCCCACACAATGATTGACACTGCGCTACTGATGTTAGTGTAGAGCAGTTGGATCCAATTTCGAATTCCCTCCCCAAACCCCATTTTGGAGAGCACATCCCCCATGTAGGTGTGCGATATTCTGTCAAAGGCCTTCTCCTGATCCAAGCTGATGAGGCAGGTATCCACACCCCTGTCCTGTACATAGGCAATCGTATCCCTGAGCAGCGCCAGGCTGTCAGAGATCTTCCTGCCTGGCACAGAGCAGGTCTGGTCAGGGTGAATCACCAATTCCAGAGCGGATTTGACCCGATTGGCGATGACCTTGGACAGAATCTTATAGTCCACATTCAACAGTGAAATGGGTCGCCAATTTCTAATTTCCTCCCTTTCCCCCTTGTGCTTGTAGATGAGGGTGATGATGCCTTTCCTCATGGATTCTGACATACTACCGGCCAGGAGCATTCTCTCGTACACTCCTAGCAGGTCTGGCCCGATCAAGTCCCACAGAGCCCAATACAACTCCGCCGGCAAGCCGTCGCTTCCGGGGGTTTTATTCTTCTCGAAGGACTCGAGGGCCTTAGTCAGTTCGTCAAGAGTTAGCGGTTTGTCCAGGCTCTCCCGCGTACTGTGGTCTAAGACCTCCGTGATAGAGGACAGGAAGGACTGGGAGGCCGTGCTGTCCGTGGGCTTCACGTCATACAATCCGGCATAAAAGGATTTGCTGATCCTCAGAATGTCGGACCGTGATGACTTTACTGAGCCGTCTTCTTCCTTCAGGCTGCTGATCACAGAGCGCTCTCTGTGTACCTTTTGGAAGAAGAAACGTGAGCACGTCTCATCCTGCTCCACGGAGCGGACTCTGGAACGGAAGATGATCTTGGAGGCCTCCGAGGCAAAGTGCGAGGCTTGCTGGCCCTTCACCTCTTGGAGCTCCTCCTTGACATCGACCCCCATCGACTGCAGCCGCAGCAGATTCTGCATCTTTTTCTGGAGTCGGGACATTTCCCTCTGTTCCTTTCTAGCTTTCTGGGTGCCTTTGAGGATGAAAAACCTCTTGATGCTTCCCTTGGTCACTTCCCACCAGTGTGTCAGGGACTCAAAGAGGGGTTTCACGGTTCTCCAACCTTTGTAATCCCTCTTGAGCTCCTCAATGTTCTCTGGGGTCAGCAGTTGCACATTTAGCTTCCATGCCCCCCTGCCCACCCTCAGGTCTTCCTCCAAGTGGCAGTCCGCCAGTAGGAGGCAGTGGTCAGAGAAGAACACCGGCTTGACCTCGGTGGATCTGACTGTGAATGCACGGGACACAAACAGGAAGTCTATCCTGGAACGAATGGACCCGTCTGGCCGCGACCAGGTGTATCTACGCTGCGCTCCGTCTGCAGGGTTGCTGAAGACGTCGTGCAGCTTGGCATCCTTAACTGTTTCCATCAGGCATCTGGACGTAGCGTCCAATCTGCTGCCGGCCCTGCCGGCGAGTGTTGGGTGAGAGTGCGTGTTTTTTGTGTGTAGCTGCTGCGGGTGAGTGAGTGAGAGAGAGAGAGAGAGAGAGAGAGAAAGAAAGAAAGTTGGATTTTGGAACATGTACATGTTGAGAAGTAAAGAAAGCAGATGTTTGTAAGAAAACTATTTTTAGCATTGAAAATCCCCTGGAAAGGGGAGGGTGCACCGTTCCCAGAGATACTGCAATACCGGGTCGATGCGTGGAGTGGACGGAGCAAGCCCCTATTCCATCTCCCTGCTCCAAAAATCAATTTAATATATGGTCCCCAGATAAGGGACGTATCAGATATTAAACTGATAAGAACAGATTTTTTTTTTTTTTTTTGTAAAAATATACTTTATTCATAAAATATCTTCAATCACATTCCAAACCATTTCAAAAACAACATTACAAGGGTACAATCCAGGTTAAACTTTTACAAAATGTATCACCAGGTGCATCAGTACAAACAATATTACAATCATTTACAGCCTTTCATTTTGATCTGTACAGCCCGAGGGGCTCTAAACAGTTCCCAGTCTCTCGGTGCGCTGTGGTAGAAAGGTCTTAGACAGCGACCCTTCCCCATTGCGCCTTTGCGGCAGCTGCCCCAAGCTTTAGTGCGTCCCTCAGCACGTAGTCCTGGACTTTGGATTGTGCCAGTCCGCAACAATCGGTCGGGGACAACTCTTTGTGCTGGAAGACCAACAAGTTTCGGGCAGACCAAAGCGCCTCTTTCACTGAGTTGATGATCCTCCAGCTGCAGTTGATGTTTGTCTCGGTGTGTGTCCCTGGGAACAGCCCGTAGAGCACACAGTCCTGTCTCACAGAGCTGCTCGGGATGAACCTCGACAGCAACCACTGCATCTCTCTCCAGACTTTCTTTGCAAAGGCACAATCCACAAGGAGGTGAACAACGGTCTCTTCCCCACCACAGCCACCTCGAGGGCAACGTGCAGAGGAGGTGAGCTTCCTGGCGTGTAGGAAGGATCTGACGGGGAGGGCCTTTCTCACCACCAGCCAAGCTACGTCTTGGTGCTTGTTGGAAAGTTCTGGCGATGAGGCATTCTGCTAAATGACTTTGACAGTCTGCTCGGGGAACCATCCCACAGGGTCCACCCTCTCCTTATCCCTCAGGGCCTCTAGGACGTTACGTGCTGACCACTGCCTGATGGACTTGTGGTCAAAGGTGTTTTTCTGCATCAATTTTTCCACCAGGGACAGGTGGTACGGCGCGGTCCAACTACTTGGAGCGTTCCGCGGCAGCGTGGCCAGACCCATCCTTCGCAACACCGGGGACAGGTAGAACCTCAGCACGTAGTGACACTTGGTGTTTGCGTACTGAGGGTCTACGCACCGCTTGATGCAGCCGCACACAAAGGTGGCCATCAGGATGAGGGCGATGTTGGGCACGTTTTTTCCCCCTTTATCTAGAGGCTTGTACATCGCGTCCCTGCGGACACGATCCATTTTCGACCTCCAGATAAAGCGGAAGATGGCTCGAGTGATCGCCGTCGCGCAGGAGTCTGGAATGGGCCAGACCTGCGCCACGTACAGCAACAGCGAGAGTACCTCACACCTGATGACCAGGTTCTTACCCGCAATGGAGAGGGAGCGTCGCTCCCACATGCCCAGTTTCCTCTTCACCATAGCCACTCGCTCCTTCCAGTTTCTAACGCATGCCCCGGTCCCTCCGAACCATATCCCCAGCACCCTCAGGCCGTCAGCCCTGACAGTGAAGGGGACAAAGGATCGGTCAGCCCAGTTCCCAAAGAACATGGCCTCGCTCTTCCCACGATTTACCTGGGCACCCGAGGCCAGTTCGAACTGGTCGCAGATGTGCATCAGTCTGCGCACCGACAGCGGATCCGAGCAGAAAACGGCGACGTCGTCCATGTACAGGGAGGCATTTACCTGAGTGCCTCCACTGCCTGGGATCGTCACTCCTCTTATGCCCGGATCCTTCCTGATGGACTCGGCAAAGGGTTCTATGCAACACACGAAAAGGACAGGCGAGAGAGGACAGCCCTGCCTGACTCCAGATTTAATCGGAAAGCTATCTGTTTCCCACCCATTGATTGACACTGCGCTACTGATGTTAATGTAGAGCAGTTGGATCCAATATCGAATTCCCTCCCCAAAGCCCATTTTGGAGAGCACATCCCCCATGTAGGTGTGCGATATTCTGTCAAAGGCCTTCTCTTGATCCAAGCTGATGAGGCAGGTATCCACACCCCTGTCCTGTACATAGGCAATCGTATCCCTGAGCAGCGCCAGGCTGTCAGAGATCTTCCTGCCTGGCACAGAGCAGGTCTGGTCAGGGTGAATCACCAATTCCAGAGCGGATTTGACCCGATTGGCGATGACCTTGGACAGAATCTTATAGTCCGCATTCAACAGTGAAATGGGTCGCCAATTTCTAATTTCCTCCCTTTCCCCCTTGTGCTTGTAGATGAGGGTGATGATGCCTTTCCTCATGGATTCTGACATACTACCGGCCAGGAGCATACTCTCGTACACTCCTAGCAGGTCTGGCCCGATCAAGTCCCACAGAGCCCAATACAACTCCGCCGGCAAGCCGTCGCTTCCGGGGGTTTTACTCTTCTCGAAGGACTCGAGGGCCTTAGTCAGTTCGTCAGGAGTTAGCGGTTTGTCCAGGCTCTCTCGCGTACTGTGGTCTAAGACCTCCGTGATAGAGGACAGGAAGGACTGGGAGGCCGTGCTGTCCGTGGGCTTCACGTCATACAGTCCGGCATAAAAGGATTTGCTGATCCTCAGAATGTCGGACCGTGATGACTTTACTGAGCCGTCTTCTTCCTTCAGGCTGCTGATCACAGAGCGCTCTCTGTGTACCTTTTGGAAGAAGAAACGTGAGCACGTCTCATCCTGCTCCACGGAGCGGACTCTGGAACGGAAGATGATCTTGGAGGCCTCCGAGGCAAAGTGCGAGGCTTGCTGGCCCTTCACCTCTTGGAGCTCCTCCTTGACATCGACCCCCATCGACTGCAGCCGCAGCAGATTCTGCATCTTTTTCTGGAGTCGGGACATTTCCCTCTGTTCCTTTCTAGCTTTCTGGGTGCCTTTGAGGATGAAAAACCTCTTGATGCTTCCCTTGATCGCTTCCCACCAGTGTGTCAGGGACTCAAAGAGGGGTTTCACGGTTCTCCAACCTTTGTAATCCCTCTTGAGCTCCTCAATGTTCTCTGGGGTCAGCAGTTGCACATTTAGCTTCCATGCCCCCCTGCCCACCCTCAGGTCTTCCTCCAAGTGGCAGTCCGCCAGTAGGAGGCAGTGGTCAGAGAAGAACACCGGCTTGACCTCGGTGGATCTGACTGTGAATGCACGGGACACAAACAGGAAGTCTATCCTGGAACGAATGGACCCGTCTGGCCGCGACCAGGTGTATCTACGCTGCGCTCCGTCTGCAGGGTTGCTGAAGACGTCGTGCAGCTTGGCATCCTTAACTGTTTCCATCAGGGATCTGGACGTAGCGTCCAATCTGCTGCCGGCCCTGCCGGCGAGTGTTGGGTGAGAGTGCGTGTTTTTTGTGTGTAGCTGCTGCGGGTGAGTGAGTGAGAGAGAGAGAGAGAGAGAGAGAAAGAAAGAAAGTTGGATTTTGGAACATGTACATGTTGAAAAGTAAAGAAAGCAGATGTTTGTAAGAAAACTATTTTTAGCATTGAAAATCCCCTGGAAAGGGGAGGGTGCACCGTTCCCAGAGATACTGCAATACCGGGTCGATG
This sequence comes from Cetorhinus maximus, assembly GCF_964194155.1. NCBI lineage: Eukaryota > Metazoa > Chordata > Chondrichthyes > Lamniformes > Cetorhinidae > Cetorhinus > Cetorhinus maximus. The sequence goes on from NW_027596669.1 coordinate 111,285, forward strand.
CGTGGAGTGGACGGAGCAAGCCCCTATTCCATCTCCCTGCTCCAAAAATCAATTTAATATATGGTCCCCAGATAAGGGACGTATCAGATATTAAACTGATAAGAACAGATTTTTTTTTTTTTTGTAAAAATATACTTTATTCATAAAATATCTTCAATCACATTCCAAACCATTTCAAAAACAACATTACAAGGGTACAATCCAGGTTAAACTTTTACAAAATGTATCACCAGGTGCATCAGTACAAACAATATTACAGTCATTTACAGCCTTTCATTTTGATCTGTACAGCCCGAGGGGCTCTAAACAGTTCCCAGTCTCTCGGTGCGCTGTGGTAGAAAGGTCTTAGACAGCGACCCTTCCCCATTGCGCCTTTGCGGCAGCTGCCCCAAGCTTTAGTGCGTCCCTCAGCACGTAGTCCTGGACTTTGGATTGTGCCAGTCCGCAACAATCGGTCGGGGACAACTCTTTGTGCTGGAAGACCAACAAGTTTCGGGCAGACCAAAGCGCCTCTTTCACCGAGTTGATGATCCTCCAGCTGCAGTTGATGTTTGTCTCGGTGTGTGTCCCTGGGAACAGCCCGTAGAGCACAGAGTCCTGTCTCACAGAACTGCTCGGGATGAACCTCGACAGCAACCACTGCATCTCTCTCCAGACTTTCTTTGCAAAGGCACAATCCACAAGGAGGTGGACAACGGTCTCTTCCCCACCACAGCCACCTCGAGGGCAACGTGCAGAGGGGGTGAGCTTCCTGGCGTGTAGGAAGGATCTGACGGGGAGGGCCTTTCTCACCACCAGCCAAGCTACGTCTTGGTGCTTGTTGGAAAGTTCTGGCGATGAGGCATTCTGCCAAATGACTTTGACAGTCTGCTCGGGGAACCATCCCACAGGGTCCACCCTCTCCTTATCCCTCAGGGCCTCTAGGACGTTACGTGCTGACCACTGCCTGATGGACTTGTGGTCAAAGGTGTTTTTCTGCATCAATTTTTCCACCAGGGACAGGTGGTACGGCGCGGTCCAACTACTTGGAGCGTTCCGCGGCAGCGTGGCCAGACCCATCCTTCGCAACACCGGGGACAGGTAGAACCTCAGCACGTAGTGACACTTGGTGTTTGCGTACTGAGGGTCTACGCACCGCTTGATGCAGCCGCACACAAAGGTGGCCATCAGTATGAGGGCGATGTTGGGCACGTTTTTTCCCCCTTTATCTAGAGGCTTGTACATCGCGTCCCTGCGGACACGATCCATTTTCGACCTCCAGATAAAGCGGAAGATGGCTCGAGTTATCGCCGTCGCGCAGGAGTCTGGAATGGGCCAGACCTGCGCCACGTACAGCAACAGCGAGAGTACCTCACACCTGATGACCAGGTTCTTACCCGCAACGGAGAGGGAGCGTCGATCCCACATGCCCAGTTTCCTCTTCACCATAGCCACTCGCTCCTTCCAGTTTCTAACGCATGCCCCGGTCCCTCCGAACCATATCCCCAGCACCTTCAGGCCGTCAGCCCTGACAGTGAAGGGGACAAAGGATCGGTCAGCCCAGTTCCCAAAGAACATGGCCTCGCTCTTCCCACGATTTACCTTGGCTCCCGAGGCCAGTTCGAACTGGTCGCAGATGTGCATCAGTCTGCGCACCGACAGCGGATCCGAGCAGAAGACGGCGACGTCGTCCATGTACAGGGAGGCTTTTACCTGAGTGCCTCCACTGCCTGGGATCGTCACTCCTCTTATGCCCGGATCCTTCCTGATGGACTCGGCAAAGGGTTCTATGCAACACACGAAAAGGACAGGCGAGAGAGGACAGCCCTGCCTGACTCCAGATTTGATCGGGAAGCTATCTGTTTCCCACCCATTGATTGAGACTGCGCTACTGATGTTAGTGTAGAGCAGTTGGATCCAATTTCGAATTCCCTCCCCAAAGCCCATTTTGGAGAGCACATCCCCCATGTAGGTGTGCGATATTCTGTCAAAGGCCTTCTCCTGATCCAAGCTGATGAGGCAGGTATCCACACCCCTGTCCTGTACATAGGCAATCGTATCCCTGAGCAGCGCCAGGCTGTCAGAGATCTTCCTGCCTGGCACAGAGCAGGTCTGGTCAGGGTGAATCACCAATTCCAGAGCGGATTTGACCCGATTGGCGATGACCTTGGACAGAATCTTATAGTCCACATTCAACAGTGAAATGGGTCGCCAATTTCTAATTTCCTCCCTTTCCCCCTTGTGCTTGTAGATGAGGGTGATGATGCCTTTCCTCATGGATTCTGACATACTACCGGCCAGGAGCATTCTCTCGTACACTCCTAGCAGGTCTGGCCCGATCAAGTCCCACAGAGCCCAATACAACTCCGCCGGCAAGCCGTCGCTTCCGGGGGTTTTATTCTTCTCGAAGGACTCGAGGGCCTTAGTCAGTTCGTCAGGAGTTAGCGGTTTGTCCAGGCTCTCCCGCGTGCTGTGGTCTAAGACCTCCGTGATAGAGGACAGGAAGGACTGGGAGGCCGTGCTGTCCGTGGGCTTCACGTCATACAATCCGGCATAAAAGGATTTGCTGATCCTCAGAATGTCGGACCGTGATGACTTTACTGAGCCGTCTTCTTCCTTCAGGCTGCTGATCACAGAGCGCTCTCTGTGTACCTTTTGGAAGAAGAAACGTGAGCACGTCTCATCCTGCTCCACGGAGCGGACTCTGGAACGGAAGATGATCTTGGAGGCCTCCGAGGCAAAGTGCGAGGCTTGCTGGCCCTTCACCTCTTGGAGCTCCTCCTTGACATCGACCCCCATCGACTGCAGCCGCAGCAGATTCTGCATCTTTTTCTGGAGTCGGGACATTTCCCTCTGTTCCTTTCTAGCTTTCTGGGTGCCTTTGAGGATGAAAAACCTCTTGATGCTTCCCTTGGTCACTTCCCACCAGTGTGTCAGGGACTCAAAGAGGGGTTTCACGGTTCTCCAACCTTTGTAATCCCTCTTGAGCTCCTCAATGTTCTCTGGGGTCAGCAGTTGCACATTTAGCTTCCATGCCCCCCTGCCCACCCTCAGGTCTTCCTCCAAGTGGCAGTCCGCCAGTAGGAGGCAGTGGTCAGAGAAGAACACCGGCTTGACCTCGGTGGATCTGACTGTGAATGCACGGGACACAAACAGGAAGCCTATCCTGGAACGAATGGACCCGTCTGGCCGCGACCAGGTGTATCTACGCTGCGCTCCGTCTGCAGGGTTGCTGAAGACGTCGTGCAGCTTGGCATCCTTAACTGTTTCCATCAGGGATCTGGACGTAGCGTCCAATCTGCTGCCGGCCCTGCCGGCGAGTGTTGGGTGAGAGTGCGTGTTTTTTGTGTGTAGCTGCTGCGGGTGAGTGAGTGAGAGAGAGAGAGAGAGAGAGAGAGAAAGAAAGAAAGTTGGATTTTGGAACATGTACATGTTGAGAAGTAAAGAAAGCAGATGTTTGTAAGAAAACTATTTTTAGCATTGAAAATCCCCTGGAAAGGGGAGGGTGCACCGTTCCCAGAGATACTGCAATACCGGGTCGATGCGTGGAGTGGACGGAGCAAGCCCCTATTCCATCTCCCTGCTCCAAAAATCAATTTAATATATGGTCCCCAGATAAGGGACGTATCAGATATTAAACTGATAAGAACAGATTTTTTTTTTTTTTGTAAAAATATACTTTATTCATAAAATATCTTCAATCACATTCCAAACCATTTCAAAAACAACATTACAAGGGTACAATCCAGGTTAAACTTTTACAAAATGTATCACCAGGTGCATCAGTACAAACAATATTACAATCATTTACAGCCTTTCATTTTGATCTGTACAGCCCGAGGGGCTCTAAACAGTTCCCAGTCTCTCGGTGCGCTGTGGTAGAAAGGTCGTAGACAGCGACCCTTCCCCATTGCGCCTTTGCGGCAGCTGCCCCAAGCTTTAGTGCGTCCCTCAGCACGTAGTCCTGGACTTTGGATTGTGCCAGTCCGCAACAATCGGTCGGGGACAACTCTTTGTGCTGGAAGACCAACAAGTTTCGGGCAGACCAAAGCGCCTCTTTCACTGAGTTGATGATCCTCCAGCTGCAGTTGATGTTTGTCTCGGTGTGTGTCCCTGGGAACAGCCCGTAGAGCACACAGTCCTGTCTCACAGAGCTGCTCGGGATGAACCTCGACAGCAACCACTGCATCTCTCTCCAGACTTTCTTTGCAAAGGCACAATCCACAAGGTGAACAACGGTCTCATCCCCACCACAGCCACCTCGAGGGCAACGTGCAGAGGAGGTGAGCTTCCTGGCGTGTAGGAAGGATCTGACGGGGAGGGCCTTTCTCACCACCAGCCAAGCTACGTCTTGGTGCTTGTTGGAAAGTTCTGGCGATGAGGCATTCTGCCAAATGACTTTGACAGTCTGCTCGGGGAACCATCCCACAGGGTCCACCCTCTCCTTATCCCTCAGGGCCTCTAGGACGTTACGTGCTGACCACTGCCTGATGGACTTGTGGTCAAAGGTGTTTTTCTGCATCAATTTTTCCACCAGGGACAGGTGGTACGGCGCGGTCCAACTACTTGGAGCGTTCCGCGGCAGCGTGGCCAGACCCATCCTTCGCAACACCGGGGACAGGTAGAACCTCAGCACGTAGTGACACTTGGTGTTTGCGTACTGAGGGTCTACGCACCGCTTGATGCAGCCGCACACAAAGGTGGCCATCAGGATGAGGGCGATGTTGGGCACGTTTTTTCCCCCTTTATCTAGAGGCTTGTACATCGCGTCCCTGCGGACACGATCCATTTTCGACCTCCAGATAAAGCGGAAGATGGCTCGAGTGATCGCCGTCGCGCAGGAGTCTGGAATGGGCCAGACCTGCGCCACGTACAGCAACAGCGAGAGTACCTCACACCTGATGACCAGGTTCTTACCCGCAATGGAGAGGGAGCGTCGCTCCCACATGCCCAGTTTCCTCTTCACCATAGCCACTCGCTCCTTCCAGTTTCTAACGCATGCCCCGGTCCCTCCGAACCATATCCCCAGCACCCTCAGGCCGTCAGCCCTGACAGTGAAGGGGACAAAGGATCGGTCAGCCCAGTTCCCAAAGAACATGGCCTCGCTCTTCCCACGATTTACCTGGGCTCCCGAGGCCAGTTCGAACTGGTCGCAGATGTGCATCAGTCTGCGCACCGACAGCGGATCCGAGCAGAAGACGGCGACGTCGTCCATGTACAGGGAGGCATTTACCTGAGTGCCTCCACTGCCTGGGATCGTCACTCCTCTTATGCCCGGATCCTTCCTGATGGACTCGGCAAAGGGTTCTATGCAACACACGAAAAGGACAGGCGAGAGAGGACAGCCCTGCCTGACTCCAGATTTAATCGGAAAGCTATCTGTTTCCCACCCAATGATTGACACTGCGCTACTGATGTTAATGTAGAGCAGTTGGATCCAATATCGAATTCCCTCCCCAAAGCCCATTTTGGAGAGCACATCCCCCATGTAGGTGTGCGATATTCTGTCAAAGGCCTTCTCCTGATCCAAGCTGATGAGGCAGGTATCCACACCCCTGTCCTGTACATAGGCAATCGTATCCCTGAGCAGCGCCAGGCTGTCAGAGATCTTCCTGCCTGGCACAGAGCAGGTCTGGTCAGGGTGAATCACCAATTCCAGAGCGGATTTGACCCGGTTGGCGATGACCTTGGACAGAATCTTATAGTCCGCATTCAACAGTGAAATGGGTCGCCAATTTCTAATTTCCTCCCTTTCCCCCTTGTGCTTGTAGATGAGGGTGATGATGCCTTTCCTCATGGATTCTGACATACTACCGGCCAGGAGCATACTCTCGTACACTCCTAGCAGGTCTGGCCCGATCAAGTCCCACAGAGCCCAATACAACTCCGCCGGCAAGCCGTCGCTTCCGGGGGTTTTACTCTTCTCGAAGGACTCGAGGGCCTTAGTCAGTTCGTCAGGAGTTAGCGGTTTGTCCAGGCTCTCTCGCGTACTGTGGTCTAAGACCTCCGTGATAGAGGACAGGAAGGACTGGGAGGCCGTGCTGTCCGTGGGCTTCACGTCATACAGTCCGCCATAAAAGGATTTGCTGATCCTCAGAATGTCGGACCGTGATGACTTTACTGAGCCGTCTTCTTCCTTCAGGCTGCTGATCACAGAGCGCTCTCTGTGTACCTTTTGGAAGAAGAATCGTGAGCACGTCTCATCCTGCTCCACGGAGCGGACTCTGGAATGGAAGATGATCTTGGAGGCCTCCGAGGCAAAGTGCGAGGCTTGCTGGCCCTTCACCTCTTGGAGCTCCTCCTTGACATCGACCCCAATCGACTGCAGCCGCAGCAGATTCTGCATCTTTTTCTGGAGTCGGGACATTTCCCTCTGTTCCTTTCTAGCTTTCTGGGTGCTTTTGAGGATGAAAAACCTCTTGATGCTTCCCTTGATCGCTTCCCACCAGTGTGTCAGGGACTCAAAGAGGGGTTTCACGGTTCTCCAACCTTTGTAATCCCTCTTGAGCTCCTCAATGTTCTCTGGGGTCAGCAGTTGCACATTTAGCTTCCATGCCCCCCTGCCCACCCTCAGGTCTTCCTCCAAGTGGCAGTCCGCCAGTAGGAGGCAGTGGTCAGAGAAGAACACCGGCTTGACCTCGGTGGATCTGACTGTGAATGCACGGGACACAAACAGGAAGTCTATCCTGGAACGAATGGACCCGTCTGGCCGCGACCAGGTGTATCTACGCTGCGCTCCGTCTGCAGGGTTGCTGAAGACGTCGTGCAGCTTGGCATCCTTAACTGTTTCCATCAGGGATCTGGACGTAGCGTCCAATCTGCTTCCGGCCCTGCCGGCGAGTGTTGGGTGAGAGTGCGTGTTTTTTGTGTGTAGCTGCTGCGGGTGAGTGAGTGAGAGAGAGAGAGAGAGAGAGAGAGAGAGAAAGAAAGAAAGTTGGATTTTGGAACATGTACATGTTGAGAAGTAAAGAAAGCAGATGTTTGTAAGAAAACTATTTTTAGCATTGAAAATCCCCTGGAAAGGGGAGGGTGCACCGTTCCCAGAGATACTGCAATACCGGGTCGATGCGTGGAGTGGACGGAGCAAGCCCCTATTCCATCTCCCTGCTCCAAAAATCAATTTAATATATGGTCCCCAGATAAGGGACGTATCAGATATTAAACTGATAAGAACAGATTTTTTTTTTTTTTTTTTGTAAAAATATACTTTATTCATAAAATATCTTCAATCACATTCCAAACCATTTCAAAAACAACATTACAAGGGTACAATCCAGGTTAAACTTTTACAAAATGTATCACCAGGTGCATCAGTACAAACAATATTACAATCATTTACAGCCTTTCATTTTGATCTGTACAGCCCGAGGGGCTCTAAACAGTTCCCAGTCTCTCGGTGCGCTGTGGTAGAAAGGTCTTAGACAGCGACCCTTCCCCATTGCGCCTTTGCGGCAGCTGCCCCAAGCTTTAGTGCGTCCCTCAGCACGTAGTCCTGGACTTTGGATTGTGCCAGTCCGCAACAATCGGTCGGGGACAACTCTTTGTGCTGGAAGACCAACAAGTTTCGGGCAGACCAAAGCGCCTCGTTCACCGAGTTGATGATCCTCCAGCTGCAGTTGATGTTTGTCTCGGTGTGTGTCCCTGGGAACAGCCCGTAGAGCACAGAGTCCTGTGTCACAGAACTGCTCGGGATGAACCTCGACAGCAACCACTGCATCTCTCTCCAGACTTTCTTTGCAAAGGCACAATCCACAAGGAGGTGGACAACGGTCTCTTCCCCACCACAGCCACCTCGAGGGCAACGTGCAGAGGGGGTGAGCTTCCTGGCGTGTAGGAAGGATCTGACGGGGAGGGCCTTTCTCACCACCAGCCAAGCTACGTCTTGGTGCTTGTTGGAAAGTTCTGGCGATGAGGCATTCTGCCAAATGACTTTGACAGTCTGCTCGGGGAACCATCCCACAGGGTCCACCCTCTCCTTATCCCTCAGGGCCTCTAGGACGTTACGTGCTGACCACTGCCTGATGGACTTGTGGTCAAAGGTGTTTTTCTGCATCAATTTTTCCACCAGGGACAGGTGGTACGGCACGGTCCAACTACTTGGAGCGTTCCGCGGCAGCGTGGCCAGACCCATCCTTCGCAACACCGGGGACAGGTAGAACCTCAGCACGTAGTGACACTTGGTGTTTGCGTACTGAGGGTCTACGCACCGCTTGATGCAGCCGCACACAAAGGTGGCCAAGAGTATGAGGGCGATGTTGGGCACGTTTTTTCCCCCTTTATCTAGAGGCTTGTACATCGCGTCCCTGCGGACACGATCCATTTTCGACCTCCAGATAAAGCGGAAGATGGCTCGAGTTATCGCCGTCGCGCAGGAGTCTGGAATGGGCCAGACCTGCGCCACGTACAGCAACAGCGAGAGTACCTCGCACCTGATGACCAGGTTCTTACCCGCAATGGAGAGGGAGCGTCGATCCCACATGCCCAGTTTCCTCTTCACCATAGCCACTCGCTCCTTCCAGTTTCTAACGCATGCCCCGGTCCCTCCGAACCATATCCCCAGCACCTTCAGGCCGTCAGCCCTGACAGTGAAGGGGACAAAGGATCGGTCAGCCCAGTTCCCAAAGAACATGGCCTCGCTCTTCCCACGATTTACCTTGGCTCCCGAGGCCAGTTCGAACTGGTCGCAGATGTGCATCAGTCTGCGCACCGACAGCGGATCCGAGCAGAAGACGGCGACGTCGTCCATGTACAGGGAGGCTTTTACCTGAGTGCCTCCACTGCCTGGGATCGTCACTCCTCTTATGCCCGGATCCTTCCTGATGGACTCGGCAAAGGGTTCTATGCAACACACGAAAAGGACAGGCGAGAGAGGACAGCCCTGCCTGACTCCAGATTTAATGGGAAAGCTATCTGTTTCCCACCCATTGATTGAGACTGCGCTACTGATGTTAGTGTAGAGCAGTTGGATCCAATTTCGAATTCCCTCCCCAAACCCCATTTTGGAGAGCACATCCCCCATGTAGGTGTGCGATATTCTGTCAAAGGCCTTCTCCTGATCCAAGCTGATGAGGCAGGTATCCACACCCCTGTCCTGTACATAGGCAATCGTATCCCTGAGCAGCGCCAGGCTGTCAGAGATCTTCCTGCCTGGCACAGAGCAGGTCTGGTCAGGGTGAATCACCAATTCCAGAGCGGATTTGACCCGGTTGGCGATGACCTTGGACAGAATCTTATAGTCCGCATTCAACAGTGAAATGGGTCGCCAATTTCTAATTTCCTCCCTTTCCCCCTTGTGCTTGTAGATGAGGGTGATGATGCCTTTCCTCATGGATTCTGACATACTACCGGCCAGGAGCATACTCTCGTACACTCCTAGCAGGTCTGGCCCGATCAAGTCCCACAGAGCCCAATACAACTCCGCCGGCAAGCCGTCGCTTCCGGGGGTTTTACTCTTCTCGAAGGACTCGAGGGCCTTAGTCAGTTCGTCAGGAGTTAGCGGTTTGTCCAGGCTCTCTCGCGTACTGTGGTCTAAGACCTCCGTGATAGAGGACAGGAAGGACTGGGAGGCCGTGCTGTCCGTGGGCTTCACGTCATACAGTCCGGCATAAAAGGATTTGCTGATCCTCAGAATGTCGGACCGTGATGACTTTACTGAGCCGTCTTCTTCCTTCAGGCTGCTGATCACAGAGCGCTCTCTGTGTACCTTTTGGAAGAAGAAACGTGAGCACGTCTCATCCTGCTCCACGGAGCGGACTCTGGAACGGAAGATGATCTTGGAGGCCTCCGAGGCAAAGTGCGAGGCTTGCTGGCCCTTCACCTCTTGGAGCTCCTCCTTGACATCGACCCCCATCGACTGCAGCCGCAGCAGATTCTGCATCTTTTTCTGGAGTCGGGACATTTCCCTCTGTTCCTTTCTAGCTTTCTGGGTGCCTTTGAGGATGAAAAACCTCTTGATGCTTCCCTTGATCGCTTCCCACCAGTGTGTCAGGGACTCAAAGAGGGGTTTCACAGTTCTCCAACCTTTGTAATCCCTCTTGAGCTCCTCAATGTTCTCTGGGGTCAGCAGTTGCACATTTAGCTTCCATGCCCCCCTGCCCACCCTCAGGTCTTCCTCCAAGTGGCAGTCCGCCAGTAGGAGGCAGTGGTCAGAGAAGAACACCGGCTTGACGTCGGTGGATCTGACTGTGAATGCACGGGACACAAACAGGAAGTCTATCCTGGAACGAATGGACCCGTCTGGCCGCGACCAGGTGTATCTACGCTGCGCTCCGTCTGCAGGGTTGCTGAAGACGTCGTGCAGCTTGGCATCCTTAACTGTTTCCATCAGGGATCTGCTGCCGGCCCTGCCGGCGAGTGTTGGGTGAGAGTGCGTGTTTTTTGTGTGTAGCTGCTGCGGGTGAGTGAGTGAGAGAGAGAGAGAGAGAGAGAGAGAAAGAAAGAAAGTTGGATTTTGGAACATGTACATGTTGAGAAGTAAAGAAAGCAGATGTTTGTAAGAAAACTATTTTTAGCATTGAAAATCCCCTGGAAAGGGGAGGGTGCACCGTTCCCAGAGATACTGCAATACCGGGTCGATGCGTGGAGTGGACGGAGCAAGCCCCTATTCCATCTCCCTGCTCCAAAAATCAATTTAATATATGGTCCCCAGATAAGGGACGTATCAGATATTAAACTGATAAGAACAGATTTTTTTTTTTTGTAAAAATATACTTTATTCATAAATTATCTTCAATCACATTCAAAACCATTTCAAACACAACATTACAAGGGTACAATCCAGGTTAAACTTTTACAAAATGTATCACCAGGTGCATCAGTACAAACAATATTACAATCATTTACAGCCTTTCATTTTGATCTGTACAGCCCGAGGGGCTCTAAACAGTTCCCAGTCTCTCGGTGCGCTGTGGTAGAAAGGTCGTAGACAGCGACCCTTCCCCATTGCGCCTTTGCGGCAGCTGCCCCAAGCTTTAGTGCGTCCCTCAGCACGTAGTCCTGGACTTTGGATTGTGCCAGTCCGCAACAATCGGTCGGGGACAACTCTTTGTGCTGGAAGACCAACAAGTTTCGGGCAGACCAAAGCGCCTCTTTCACTGAGTTGATGATCCTCCAGCTGCAGTTGATGTTTGTCTCGGTGTGTGTCCCTGGGAACAGCCCGTAGAGCACAGAGTCCTGTCTCACAGAGCTGCTCGGGATGAACCTCGACAGCAACCACTGCATCTCTCTCCAGACTTTCTTTGCAAAGGCACAATCCACAAGGAGGTGAACAACGGTCTCTTCCCCACCACAGCCACCTCGAGGGCAACGTGCAGAGGAGGTGAGCTTCCTGGCGTGTAGGAAGGATCTGACGGGGAGGGCCTTTCTCACCACCAGCCAAGCTACGTCTTGGTGCTTGTTGGAAAGTTCTGGCGATGAGGCATTCTGCTAAATGACTTTGACAGTCTGCTCGGGGAACCATCCCACAGGATCCACCCTCTCCTTTTCCCGCAGGGCCTCTAAGACGTTACGTGCCGACCACTGCCTGGTGGACTTGTGGTCAGAGGTGTTTCTCTGCATAAATTTTTCCACCAGGGACAGGTGGTACGGCACGGTCCAACTACTTGGAGCGTTCCGCGGCAGCGTGGCCAGACCCATCCTTCGCAACACCGGGGACAGGTAGAACCTCAGCACGTAGTGACACTTGATGTTTGCGTACTGAGGGTCTACGCACCGCTTGATGCAGCCACACACAAAGGTGGCCATCAGTGTGAGGGCGATGTTGGGCATGTTTTTCCCCCCTTTATCTAGAGGCTTGTACATCGCGTCCCTGCGGACACGATCCACTTTCGACCTCCAGATAAAGCGGAAGATGGTTCGAGTGATCGCCATCGCGCAGGAGTCTGGAATGGGCCAGACGTGCGCCACGTACAGCAACAGCGAGAGTGCCTCACACCTGATGACCAGGTTCTTACCCGCAATGGAGAGGGTGCATCGCTCCCACATGCCCACTTTTCTTTCCACCATAGACACTCGCTCCTTCCAGTTTCTAACACATGTCCCGGTCCCTCCGAACCCTATCCCCAGCACCTTCAGGCCATCAGCCCTGACGGTGAAGGGGACAAAGGATCGGTCAGCCCAGTTCCCGAAGAACATGGCCTTGTCTGAACATATCAACGGACAGGCCTCCTGGGGAGCAGATTGAAAGACCTCCCAACATGCCAGGGGTGGAGTCTGCAAACTGCTCGTTCAGGGTATACCTGGCTAGGAACCCAATCCGAAGACCGCCTCCAGAGTGCGGAGCTAGTCCCCACTCTGGCTTAATGTGTGTGTGTTCCCTCTGTCTCAATCTGCTTTATAACTTTTTGACTTGTTTGTATTTGAATGTTGCTGAGTTGCAACTGAGAGTGAATCATTGGCTCTTGTGCTATTTTGTTTGAAAATGATCTTTGCTTTCTGTTTTAATGAAATTAATTTTCTCCCCCACCCCTCAAGGAATTTTTATTTTGAAACTTGCAATCTGAAGATCCAGATCGGGACAAGGACTCTTCCTCTTCAGGAGCTTCCTCCAGAGGGGACGGACTGAGACCTTCTCCAAGGCTGCGCCCCATGGGCCCACGTGAGTTTGTGTCGGTTTCTTACCCTGAGATTTCATTTCCTCTCCGGGACCCTGGTTTTCGGTGGCTCCGGTTAACCAGTTCCTGTTGGACTGCAGGCCTGGAGTTTCAAAAAGATAATCCTGGGGTTAAAGTAGCCCGGCCTTGCAATCTAAAACTTACATGTTAGCCTCTGGTGCGTGAGGAACAGGAGCCCCACAAGAGGAAATGAAAAGTCCTAATGTGAAGCTGCCTAAAATCTTGTTATAATTCAGGGATAATGCGTGTATTTTGGGCTGTGCGATCATTCTGACGGTTAAACGGGATTGCCGGTGGTCATTTTACTGAGGGTTTAGATTTCTATCTGCCTTTCTCCAGTTTTCTTTCTGTTTATTTCTTCGCTTTGCGCTATTTAAGTCTTCAAGGAATAATCACAGGTGAATTGATGGACCCACAGCAGGGGAAGTGAGCTGCAGAAGGGGCAGGGAAAGACTTTACACATGGGGAGAGGGGGCAGGAGTTTCAGAAGGTAGGAGTGACAGAGGGGGCTGATCAAGGGGGAGGGAGGCTGCTGTTCGTTTCGGAGGGGGGTAATTAGAATGAACATGGGGACAGGGTGCTTGTTCATGTTTGAAGTAGTGAGGGGTCGCTGCTACATGTTTTAAATGGTGAATGCATATGAGTTAATAGCTGACTGATATGAGTTTGTATTTACACAAAAGTCCAGAGAGGTAGGGGGTGGAGGGCGCTGCTGGGAGTCGGGGGACTGTTGTGATGGTGGGTTGGGAGTTACATGGGGGTTTGAGAGAGATTTTTGAGTGGGCAAATGTGGGGTTAAAAATGGCGCGAGTAATTTGGTGGCGACAAAACAAATGGTCGGGCGAAAATGACGTGACAGAAAAAGATGCAGAATCTGCTCCGGCTGCGGTCGATGGGGGTCGATGTCAAGGAGGAGCTCCAAGAGGTGAAGGGCCAGCAAGCCTCGCACTTTGCCTCGGAGGCCTCCAAGATCATCTTCCGTTCCAGAGTCCGCTCCGTGGAGCAGGATGAGACGTGCTCACGTTTCTTCTTCCAAAAGGTACACAGAGAGCGCTCTGTGATCAGCAGCCTGAAGGAAGAAGACGGCTCAGCAAAGTCATCACGGTCGGACATTTTGAGGATCAGCAAATCCTTTTATGCCGGATTGTATGACGTGAAGCCCACGGACAGCACGGCCTCCCAGTCCTTCCTGTCCTCTATCACGGAGGTCTTGGACCACAGTACGCGGGAGAGCCTGGACAAACCGCTAACTCCTGATGAACTGACTAAGGCCCTTGAGTCCATGGAGAAGAGTAAAACTCCCGGAAGCGACGGCTTGCCGGCGGAGTTGTATTCGGCTCTGTGGGACTTGATCGGCCCAGACCTGCTAGGAGTGTACGAGAGTATGCTCCTGGCCGGTAGTATGTCAGAATCCATGAGGAAAGGCATCATCACCCTCATCTACAAGCACAAGGGGGGAAGGGAGGAAATTAGAAATTGGCGACCCATTTCACTGTTGAATGTGGACTATAAGATTCTGTCCAAGGTCATCGCCAATCGGGTCAAATCCGCTCTGGAATTGGTGATTCACCCTGACCAGACCTGCTCTGTGCCAGGCAGGAAGATCTCTGACAGCCTGGCACTGCTCAGGGATACGATTGCCTATGTACAGGACAGGGGTGTGGATACCTGCCTCATCAGCTGGGATCAGGAGAAGGCCTTTGACAGAATATCGCACACCTACATGGGGGATGTGCTCTCCAAAATTGGGTTTGGGGAGGGAATTCGAAATTGGATCCAACTGCTCTACACTAACATCAGTAGCGCAGTCTCAATCAATGGGTGGGAAACAGATAGCTTTCCGATTAAATCTGGAGTCAGGCAGGGCTGTCCTCTCTCGCCTGTTCTTTTCGTGTGTTGCATAGAACCCTTTGCCGAGTCCATCAGGAAGGATCCGGGCATAAGAGGAGTGACGATCCCAGGCAGTGGAGGCACTCAGGTAAAAGCCTCCCTGTACATGGACGACGTCGCCGTCTTCTGTTCGGATCCGCTGTCGGTGCGCAGACTGATCCACATCTGCGACCAGTTCGAACTGGCCTCGGGAGCCAAGGTAAATCGTGGGAAGAGCGAGGCCATGTTCTTTGGGAACTGGGCTGACCGATCCTTTGTCCCCTTCACTGTCAGGGCTGACGGCCTGAAGGTGCTGGGGATATGGTTCGGAGGGACCAGGGCATGCGTTAGAAACTGGAAGGAGCGAGTGGCTATGGTGAAAAGGAAACTGGGCATGTGGGAGCGACGCTCCCTCTCCTTTGCGGGTAAGAACCTGGTCATCAGGTGCGAGGCACTCTCGCTGTTGCTGTACGTGGCGCAGGTCTGGCCCATTCCAGACTCCTGTGCGATGGCGATCACTCGAGCCATCTTCCGCTTTATCTGGAGGTCGAAAATGGATCGTGTCCGCAGGGACGCGATGTACAAGCCTCTAGATAAAGGGGGAAAAAACGTGCCCAACGTCGCCCTCATACTGATGGCCACCTTTGTGTGTGGCTGCATCAAGCGGTGCGTAGACCCTCAGTACGCAAACACCAAGTGTCACTACGTGCTGAGGTTCTACCTGTCCCCGGTGTTGCGAAGGATGGGTCTGGCCACGCTGCCGCGGAACGCTCCAAGTAGTTGGACCGTGCCGTACCACCTGTCCCTGGTGGAAAGATTTATGCAGAAAAACACCTTTGACCACAAGTCCATCAGGCAGTGGTCAGCACGTAACGTCCTAGAGGCCCTGAGGAAAAAGGAGAGGGTGGACCCTGTGGGATGGTTCCCCGAGCAGACTGTCAAAGTCATTTGGCAGAATTCCTCATCGGCAGAACTTTCCAACAAGCACCAAGACGTGGCATGGGTGGTGGTAAGAAAGGCCGTCCCCGTCAGATCCTTCCTACACGCCAGGAAGCTCACCCCCTCTGCACGTTGCCCTCGAGGTGGCTGTGGTGGGGAAGAGACCGTTGTTCACCTCCTTGTGGATTGTGTCTTTGCAAAGAAGGTCTGGAGAGAGATGCAGTGGTTTCTGTCGAGGTTCATCCCGAGCAGTTCTGTGACACAGGACTCTGTGCTCTACGGGCTGTTCCCAGGGACACACACCGAGACAAACATCGACTGCAGCTGGAGGATCATCAACTCGGTGAAAGAGGCGCTTTGGTCTGCCCGAAACTTGTTGGTCTTCCAGCACAAAGAGTTGTCCCCGACCGATTGTTGCGGACTGGCACAATCCAAAGTCCAGGACTACGTGCTGAGGGACGCACTAAAGCTTGGGGCAGCTGCCGCAAAGGCGCAATGGGGAAGGGTCGCTGTCTAAGACCTTTCTACCACAGCGCACCGAGAGACTGGGAACTGTTTAGAGCCCCTCGGGCTGTACAGATCAAAATGAAAGGCTGTAAATGATTGTAATATTGTTTGTACTGATGCACCTGCTGATACATTTTGTAAAAGTTTAACCTGGATTGTACCCTTGTAATGTTGTTTTTGAAATGGTTTGGAATGTGATTGAAGATATTTTATGAATAAAGTATATTTTTACAAAAAAAAAAAAATCTGTTCTTATCAGTTTAATATCTGATACGTCCCTTATCTGGGGACCATATATTAAATTGATTTTTGGAGCAGGGAGATGGAATAGGGGCTTGCTCCGTCCACTCCACGCATCGACCCGGTATTGCAGTATCTCTGGGAACGGTGCACCCTCCCCTTTCCAGGGGATTTTCAATGCTAAAAATAGTTTTCTTACAAACATCTGCTTTCTTTACTTCTCAACATGTACATGTTCCAAAATCCAACTTTCCTTCTTTCTCTCTCTCTCTCTCTCTCTCTCTCACTCACTCACCCGCAGCATCTACACACAAAAAACACGCACTCTCACCCAACACTCGCCGGCAGGGCCGGAAGCAGATTGGACGCTACGTCCAGATCCCTGATGGAAACAGTTAAGGATGCCAAGCTGCACGACGTCTTCAGCAACCCTGCAGACGGAGCGCAGCGTAGATACACCTGGTCGCGGCCAGACGGGTCCATTCGTTCCAGGATAGACTTCCTGTTTGTGTCCCGTGCATTCACAGTCAGATCCACCGAGGTCAAGCCGGTGTTCTTCTCTGACCACTGCCTCCTACTGGCGGACTGCCACTTGGAGAAGGACCTGAGGGTGGGCAGGGGGACATGGAAGCTAAATGTGCAACTGCTGACCCCAGAGAACATTGAGGAGCTCAAGAGGGATTACAAAGGTTGGAGAACCGTGAAACCCCTCTTTGAGTCCCTGACACACTGGTGGGAAGTGATCAAGGGAAGCATCAAGAGGTTTTTCATCCGCAAAGGCACCTAGAAAGCTAGAAAGGAACAGAGGGAAATGTCCCGACTCCAGAAAAAGATGCAGAATCTGCTCCGGCTGCAGTCGATGGGGGTCGATGTCAAGGAGGAGCTCCAAGAGGTGAAGGGCCAGCAAGCCTCGCACTTTGCCTCGGAGGCCTCCAAGATCATCTTCCGTTCCAGGGTCCGCTCCGTGGAGCAGGATGAGACGTGCTCACGTTTCTTCTTCCAAAAGGTACACAGAGAGCGCTCTGTGATCAGCAGCCTGAAGGAAGAAGACGGCTCAGTAAAGTCATCACGGTCCGACATTCTGAGGATCAGCAAATCCTTTTATGCCGGATTGTATGACGTGAAGCCCACGGACAGCACGGCCTCCCAGTCCTTCCTGTCCTCTATCACGGAGGTCTTAGACCACAGTACGCGGGAGAGCCTGGACAAACCGCTAACTCCTGACGAACTGACTAAGGCCCTCGAGTCCTTCGAGAAGAATAAAACCCCCGGAAGCGACGGCTTGCCGGCGGAGTTGTATTCGGCTCTGTGGGACTTGATCGGCCCAGACCTGCTAGGGGTGTACGAGAGTATGCTCCTGGCCGGTAGTATGTCAGAATCCATGAGGAAAGGCATCATCACCCTCATCTACAAGCACAAGGGGGAAAGGGAGGAAATTAGAAATTGGCGACCCATTTCACTGTTGAATATGGACTATAAGATTCTGTCCAAGGTCATCGCCAATCGGGTCAAATCCGCTCTGGAATTGGTGATTCACCCTGACCAGACCTGCTCTGTGCCAGGCAGGAAGATCTCTGACAGCCTGGCGCTGCTCAGGGATACGATTGCCTATGTACAGGACAGGGGTGTGGATACCTGCCTCATCAGCTTGGATCAGGAGAAGGCCTTTGACAGAATATCGCACACCTACATGGGGGATGTGCTCTCCAAAATGGGCTTTGGGGAGGGAATTCGAAATTGGATCCAACTGCTCTACACTAACATCAGTAGCGCAGTCTCAATCAACGGGTGGGAAACAGATAGCTTCCCGATCAAATCTGGAGTCAGGCAGGGCTGTCCTCTCTCGCCTGTCCTTTTCGTGTGTTGCATAGAACCCTTTGCCGAGTCCATCAGGAAGGATCCGGGCATAAGAGGAGTGACGATCCCAGGCAGTGGAGGCACTCAGGTAAAAGCCTCCCTGTACATGGACGACGTCGCCGTCTTCTGCTCGGATCCGCTGTCGGTGCGCAGACTGATGCACATCTGCGACCAGTTCGAACTGGCCTCGGGAGCCAAGGTAAATCGTGGGAAGAGCGAGGCCATGTTCTTTGGGAACTGGGCTGACCGATCCTTTGTCCCCTTCACTGTCAGGGCTGACGGCCTGAAGGTGCTGGGGATATGGTTCGGAGGGACCGGGGCATGCGTTAGAAACTGGAAGGAGCGAGTGGCTATGGTGAAGAGGAAACTGGGCATGTGGGAGCGACGCTCCCTCTCCATTGCGGGTAAGAACCTGGTCATCAGGTGTGAGGTACTCTCGCTGTTGCTGTACGTGGCGCAGGTCTGGCCCATTCCAGACTCCTGCGCGACGGCGATCACTCGAGCCATCTTCCGCTTTATCTGGAGGTCGAAAATGGATCGTGTCCGCAGGGACGCGATGTACAAGCCTCTAGATAAAGGGGGAAAAAACGTGCCCAACATCGCCCTCATCCTGATGGCCACCTTTGTGTGCGGCTGCATCAAGCGGTGCGTAGACCCTCACTACGCAAACACCAAGTGTCACTACGTGCTGAGGTTCTACCTGTCCCCGGTGTTGCGAAGGATGGGTCTGGCCACGCTGCCGCGGAACGCTCCAAGTAGTTGGCCCGTGCCGTACCACCCGTCCCTGGTGGAAAAATGTATGCAGAGAAACACCTTTGACCACAAGTCCATCAGGCAGTGGTCGGCACATATCGTCTTAGAGGCCCTGCGGGAAAAATAAAGGGAGAATCCTGTCGGATGGTTCCCCAGCAGACTGTGAAAGTCATTTGGCAAAATGCCTCATCGCCAGAACTTTCCAACAAGCACCAAGACGTAGCTTGGCTGGTGGTGAGAAACGCCCTCCCGGTCAGATCCTTCCTACACGCCAGGAGTCTCACCCCCTCTGCATGTTGCCCTCGAGGTGGCTGTGTTGGGCACGAGACCGTTGTTCACCTCCTTATGGATTGTGCCTTTGCAAAGAAGGTCTGGAGAGAGATGCAGTGGTTTCTGTCGAGGTTCATCCCGATCAGTTCTGTGACACAGGACTCTGTGCTCTACTGGCTGTTCCCAGGGACACACACCGAGAGGAACATCAACTGCAGCTGGAGGATCATCAACTCGGTGAAAGACGCGCTTTGGTCTGCCCGAAACTTGTTGGTCTTCCAGCGCAAAGAGTTGTCCCCGACTGAGTGTTGCAGACTGGCACATTCCAAAGTCCAGGACTACGTGCTGAGGGACGCACTAAAGCTTGGGGCAGCCGCCGCAAAGGCACAATGGGGAAGGGTCGCTGTCTAAGACCTTTTGTGCTACAGCGCACCGAGAGACTGGGAACTGTTTAGAGCCCCTCGGGCTGTACAGCTCAAAATGAAAGGCTGTAAATGATTGTAATATTGTTTGTACTGATGCACCTGGTGATACATTTTGTAAAAGTTTAACCTGGATTGTACCCTTGTAATGCTGTTTTTGAAATGGTTTGGAATGTGATTGAAGATATTTTATGAATAAAGTATATTTTTGCAAAAAAAATCTCTCTCCAGACCTTCTTTGCAAAGGCACAATCCACAAGGATGTGAACAACGATCTTGTCCCCACCACAGCCACCTCGAGGGCAACATGCAGAGGGGGTGAGACTCCAGGCGTGTTGCGGATTCCCTCCCCAAATCCCATTTTGGAGAGCACATCCACCATGTTTGTCCAGACTCTCCCATGTACTGTTATCAAAGCCCTTTGTAATGGTGGACAGGAAGGACTGGGACTCCGTACTGTCTGTGGGCATCACATCATACAATCCGACATAAAAGGATTTGCTGATCCTCAAAATGTCGGACTGCGATGACTTTACTGAGCTGTCTTCTCCCTTCAGGCTGCTGATCACAGAGCTCTCTCTGTGTACCTTTTGGAAGAAGAAACGTGAGCACGTCTCATCCTGCTCCACGGAGCGGACTCTGGACCGGAAGATCATCTTGAGAGGCCTCCGAGGCAAAGAGCGAGGCTTGCTGGCTCTTCACCTCTTGGAGTTCCTCCTTGATATCGACCCCCATCGACTGCAGCCGGAGCAGGTTTTTCTGGATAAAAGCAAAAAACTGCGGACGCTGGATATCCAAAACTAAAACAAAAAGACCGGAAAAACTCAGCAGTTCTGGCAGCATCTGCGGAGAGGGACACAGTTAACGTTTCAAGTCCGAATGACCCTTCAACAGAGAAGTTCTGTTGACGGGTCATTCGGACTCGAAACATTAACTGTGTCCCTCTCCGCAGATGCTGTCAGACCTGCTGTGTTTTTCCAGGTATTTTTGTTTTTGTTCAGGTTTTTCTGGAGACGGGAAACGTTCCCCCAGCCTCTCCCTCTCTCTCTTGCCTTCTGAATACCTTTGAGGGTGAAAACCTCTTCATGTTACTAACAAAAACACATGAACATATGAATTAGCAACAGGAGTCGGCCTCTCAGCCTTTCAAGCCCACTTCGCCACTCAATAAGCTCCCGGCTGATCTGATCGTAACCTCATTTCCACATTACCCCCTACCCTCGATAACCTTTCACCCACTTACTTCTCAATAATTAAAAATATTCAACGATTCTGCTTCCATCGCCTGTTGAGGAAGAGAATTCCAAAGTTTCACGACTCTCTGAGAGAAAAGAATTTCCCCTCACCTCTGTCTTAAACAGTGGCCCCAAATACAAGATTCTCCCACAAGAGGAAACATCCTCTCCACATCCACCCTCTCAAGGCCCCTCAGCTTCTTGTATGTTTTAATCAAGTCGCCCCTTACTCTTCTGAACTACAGCAGATACAGGCCTAGCCTGTCCAATCCTTCCTCATAAGGCAATCCGCCCAATCCAGGTACTAGCTGGGTAAACCGTATCTGAATGGCTTCCAACGCATTGACATTCTTCCTCAAATAAGGAGACCAATAGTGTACACAGTGCTCCAGATGGGGTCACACCAATGCCCTGAATAACTGAAGCATCAGCTCTCTACTTTTCTATTCAACAGTGAGGCCCGAGTGCGCAGGCGCAACTGTTGCTGACGCCTTTCCAGTCAGCGGAAGGAGTTACAGTATTTTCAGTGGTAGCAATAGAATCAACATCAGTGCTGCCTCTATTAAATAGCTCAAGGAACGCTGCTTATGGAAAACAAAGAAAAGATTGCTTTCTATTATTCTGCCTGATTGCGTTGGTTTATTTTAGATTTTACTTTTCTGATTGTGCAATTTAATTAACGGTAATTAATGTTCAGTTCAGGGATCTGTCACCTGCAACATTAAATGACATTTGATTTTGTGTTATTGGCCTGAGTTTGCTTCATTTGTTCTGCAGGTGCAGCGTAGGCCAATGTTTAATGATGCACAGAAATATCGCGAGAGTGCGCGGTGACGTTGGGACGCTCGGCTGATGTCAACATGTGTCATTTCAGGCTCGAGTGAATGGGACACGCGCCCGCCCACCAAGCGAAAAATTCTGCCCATTGAGTTCAGTCTTTAGCCTCATTTGGGCAGTGAAAGAAGTTGTTTTGGACAATGGAGCCCCAAATACTGGAAAACCGTTCAAACAAAAGCACCATTCACTTGCAAATACACTCTCTCTCTCTCTCTCTCTCCCTCACTCCACTGCAGCTTTTACCTCACAACATTTTAAACCAGTTCTCTGCTGCCGCTGCTGATACCGCTCTTAAAAGTACAGCAAGCTCCCAGCTCAAAGCTCATAGACTTTACACAGCTGCTGACAAGCGTCTAAATTCACGATCACACAATTGTTACGGTGCATAAGCAGGCCAATCGGCCCATCGTGTCTGTACTGGCTCTCTGAATGAGCATCTCAATACCGAGTGTCATTCTCCTACCTTCTCCCAGTAACCCTACAGATTGTTTCTTTTCAACTAATTATCTAATTCCCTCTTGAATGCTTTGATTGAACCACACTCTCAGTCAGTGCGTTCTGGACCCTAGCCACTCTGTGTGAAAAAGCTTTCTCTCAAATCGTTTTTGCTTCTTCTGCCAGTTGCTTTAAATCAGAGCCCCTCGGGCTGTCCAGCTCACAATGCATTGAATGCATTGAATGCTAATTGTATTATAATTGTATTGAAGCACCTCAGAGAGCAACTTGATGGATGTTGATAACTCCAACCCCATTGTCTGATTGTCTGTAATGACCAGATTGAAATGATTGTAATATTCATTGATCGTATTGATGCACCTGGTGATCCATGTGTAAAAGTTGAATCTGACTGTACTTTTTGTGATGGTGAATTTGAAATATTTTGGAATGTTCTTCCAGATATTTTATGAATAAAGTATATTTTTCACAAAAAACGTTTCGGTTCTTCAAAAGAATCCCACCTCAGCAGCACCCCTCCCCTAGCCATGAGGTGGAACCTGGTGGGGGATGGGGGCAACAGCTAAAGCGAGACAAGACCTGTTGGAGTGGATGGCTCCCTTACATGTGCAAATCAGGACCCAGACGCTTCATGTGGGGCCGACAGTAAACTATTAAAAAAAGCTTTACTGCCGGACATTCGGAAAACAATCTCAAAATTACAGAAGCTGCAACATGACACAGCTCAGCCCAATTGAGGCCGTGCAATACAATGAGACAAATTATCAACTTTTGCCGTCACACCATTATTTCCTTCACAATCACTTGAGATTCCATTTTTACAATGTTTATCCGTCCTTCTCCAAGGTTATTTTCTACAACATTTTAGGAATTTTTCAACCTCAACCTGCATTTGAATGCAAGGCAAACTTGGGAACAAAATCACTTGTGAGCACAGAACAATATCTGCCAGGTTGCACCAATTTCCTCTCACTTTACTTTTAATCATCTCCCCATCATTTCATGAAGCCCCTGTGCGACAGGCAAGGTGAGTGGGAAGGGGCAGCAGAAAAGAACAACCGTGCAGATTGAGCAACTTGCAGAAAGGAAAAGGCTTGTTCTAGGAAAGTGAAAATTATCTGCGCTGTAAATACATCTTGCACAACATTTTGAACTTGATCTTCAAACTAGCATGCTTACCTGAGTGTCTTTGCTGCTCAATTCTCCCAGATCTCAGCTTTCCTCTTTTCAATTGAATTTGTCTTGGTCTCTTGTGCTTAGCACAGTTTTCAGGTTCCTCCTGGCAATGCACTGGGCTGGTCAATTCTTGTGAGTGCTCCGTGATAGATCAACACTCGGTATTTCTGTCCTCAGCAGTGGCTGCTCACCTTTGATTGTTTCAATCAAGGCTTGTATCAGTAACATCCATGCGGAAATTAAAATGCTGCTACACTCTTCGCTCACTGCTATATTATTGCGCCCAGCGTGGGACTCGAACTCACGACCCTGAAATTAAGTGTCTCATGCTCTACCGACTGAGCTAGCTCTTCGCTCACTGCTCCTAGTCTGGTCTTTTCCTCACACTGAATTTGAATAAACATTCCAGGCTGCTGAATCGATCAGATATCAGGGACAGAGAGAAGCCCAACACCTTGACTCCTCCCCTCAGCCCAGTAAACAACAGTCACTGTACTTGATTTGCTGTTGATCTCTAAGCTTGTGAAAAAGTACATTTTGTTTCATAAAATGTGTAAAGCTACATTCCAGAACAGTTCAAATTTAACACATCAGTTTCATTCCATACAGGGTGCCTCACTACACTTAGAGTTACAGGTTACATTACAGCATTCATTTCATGTTAAACATACAGCCCGAGGGGTTTTACACAGCTTCCAGCAAGACTTGGCTTGGCCGGTGGTGAGAAAGGCTCTTCCAGTCTTTTTTCATTCATTTACACAGGACGTGGGTATCACTGGCTAGACCAGCATTTATTGCCCATCCCTAATTGCCCTTGAGAAGGTGGTGCTGAGCTGCCTTCTTGAACCGCTGCAGTCCATGTGCTGTGGATACACCCACATTGTGTTAGGGAGCGCTTCCAGGATTTGGATCCAGCGACAGTGAAGGAACGGTGACATATTTCCAAGCCAGGATGGTGAGTGGATTGGAGGGGAATCTGTAGGTGGGGGTGTTCCCATGTGTCCGTTGTCCTTGTCCTTCAGATGGTAGTGGTCGTGGGTTTGCAAGGTGCTGCCTAAGAAACTTTGGGGAGTTCCTGCTGTGCATCTAGCAGAAGGTACACACTGGTGCCGCTGTGCGTTGGTGGTGTTGGGAGTGAATGTTTGTGGATGGGGTGCCAATTAAGCGGTCTGCTTTGTCCTGGATGGTGTCAAACTTCTGGAGTGTTGTTGGAGCGGCACTCACCCAGGCAATTGGAGAGTATTCCATCACACTCCTGACTTATGCCTTGTAGGTAGTGGACAGACTTTGGGGAGTCAGAAGGTGAGTTACTCGGCGCAGGATTTCTGGCCTCTGACCTGCTCTTGCAGCCACAGTATTGAGATGGTAGTCCAGTTCATTTTCTGGTCAATGGTAACCCCCAGCACATTGATAGTGGGTGATTCAGCGATGGCAATGCCATTGAATGTCAAGGGGTGATGGTTAGATTCTCTCTTGTTGGAGGTGGTAATTTCTTGGCACTTATGTGGCGTAAATGTTACTAGCCACTTGTCAGCCCAAGCCTGGATATTGTCCAGGTCTTGCTGCATTTGGACATGGGCTGCTTCAGTAACTGAGGAGACACGAACGGTCCTGAACATTGTGAAATCATCAGCGAACGTCCCCGCTTCTGACCTTTTGATGGACGGAAGGTCATTGATGAAGCAGCTGAAGATGGTTGAGCTGAGGATACTACCCTGAGGAACTCCTGCACTGTTGTCCTGGAACTGAGATGATTGACCTCCAACAACCACAACCATCTTCCCTAGTGCTGGGTATGACTCCAACCAGCGGAGAGCTTCCCCCCATTTCCCATCGTCTCCAGATTTGATCGGGCTCCTTGATTCCACACTCGGTCAAATGCTGTCTTGATATCAAGGTCAGTCACTCTCACGTCACCTCAGGAGTTCAGCTTTTTTGTCCATGCTCGAACCAAGGCTGTAATGAGGCCAGGAGCTGAGTGACCCTGGCCAAACCCAAACCTGTCAGTGAGCAGGTTATTGCTAAGCAATGGCCGCTTGATTGCGCAGTTGATGACCCCCTTCCATGACTTTACTGATGAACGAGAGTAGAGTGATGGGGCGGTAACTGGCTGGGTTGCGTTTGCCCTGATTTGTCTGTACAAGACATACCTGGGCAATTTTCCACATTGACGGGTAGATGCCAGTGTGGTAGCTGTACTAGAACAGCTTGGCTAGGGGCACGGCATGTTCCGGAGCACAAGTTTCAGTACCATTACCGCAATATTGTCAGGGCCCATAGCCTTTGCAGTATCCAGTGTCTTCAGCCATTTCTTGATATCAAGTGGAGTGAATCGCTTTGGCTGAAAACTGGCATCTGTGATGCTGAGGACCTCAGAAGGAGGTCGAGATGGATCATCCACTCGGCATTTCTGGCTGAAGATTATTGCAAGTGCTTCAGCCTTATCTTTTACACTGATGTGCTCCGCTCCACACTTGGTCAAATGCTGTCTTGATATCAAGGTCAGTCACTTGACTCTGTCTGTCATTTGCTGCTTATGCTGTTTGGCTCGCAAGTCGTCCTGTGATGTAGCTTCACCAGGTTGACACCTCATTTTTAGGTATGCCTGGAGCTGCTCCTGACATGCCCCCCTGCACTCTTCAATGAACCTGGGTTGAACCCCTGGCTTGATGGTAATGGCAGAGCAGGGAACTTGCCGGTTTATGAGGTTAGAGATTGTTTCGAGTACAATTCTACTGCTGCTGATGGCCCACAGAGCCTCATGGATGCAGTCTTGAGTTGCTAGGTCTGTTTGAAATCCATCCCATTTAGCACAGTGGTAGTGCTACACAACACAATAGAGGGTATCCTCAATGTGAAGATGGGACTTTGTCTCAACAAGGACCGTGTGGTGCTCACTCCTACTGATACTGTCATGGACAGATGCTTCTGCAGCAGGTAGGTTGGTGAGGATGAGGTCAAGTATGCTTTCCCCTCTTGTTGGTTCCCTCACCACCTGCCACAGACCCAGTCTAGCAGCTATGTCCTTTAGGACTCGGCCAGCTCGGTCAGTAGTGGTGCTACCGAGCCACTCTTGGCGAAATGGACATTGCCGTCTCCTACCCAGAGTACATTCTGCACCCTTGCCACCCTCAGTGCTTCTTCCAAGTGGTGCTGAACATTGGTGAACACTGATTCTTCAGCTGAGAGGGGTGGTAGGTGCTAATCAGCAGGAGGTTTCCTTGTCCATGTTTGACCTGATGCCATAAGACTTCAGAGTCCAGAGTCAATGTTGAGAACTCCCAGACCAACTCCATCCTGACTGTATACCACTGTGCTACTGCCTCTACTGGGTATAATCCTGCCAGTGGGACAGGACATAACCAGGGATGGTGATGCTGGTGTCTGGGACATTACCTGTAAGCTATGATTCAGAGTATGACCATGTCAGATTGTTGCTTGACTCGTCTGTGAGGCAGCTATCCCAATCTTGGCACCAGCCCCCGCAGGTTACTAAGGGGAACTTTGCCAGGTCGACAGCGCTGAGATTGCCATTGTCATTTCCGGTGTCTAGGTCCATGCCGGGTGGTCAGTCCCGCTTCATTCTGTTTTGACATTTTAGCGGTTTGATACAATGAGTGTCTTGCTGGGCCATTTCAGAGGGTATTTAAGAGTCACATTGCTGTGGATCTGGCGTGACATGTAGGCCAGAGCACTAAGGAGAGCGGGTTTCATTCCCTGAAGGACATTAGTGAACCAGGTGGGTTTTTACAACAATCAACAATGGTTTCATGGTCATCATTAGAATTATAATTCCAGATTTTTATTGAATTCAAATTCCACCATTTACCGTGATGGGATTTGATCCCGGCTCCCCAGAGCACTATGCTGAGTCGCTGGATAACTAGTCCAGTGACAATACCGCTTTGTCACAACCTCCCCCAAGTCACATCCTTCCCAAACGCCTGCATTCTCACCCCCTCTGCACGTTGCCCTCGAGGTGGCTGTGGTGGGGAAGAGACCGTTGTTCACCTCCTTGTGGATTGTGCCTTTGCAAAGAAGGTCTGGAGAGAGATGCAGTGGTTTCTGTCGAGGTTCATGCCGAGCAGTTCTGTGACACAGGACTCTGTGCTCTACGGGCTGTTCCCAGGGACACACACTGAGACAAACATCAACTGCAGCTGGAGGATCATCAACTCGGTGAAGGATGCTCTTTGGCCTGAAACCTATTGGTCTTCCAGTGCAAAGAGTTGTCCCCGACGGATTGTTGCAGACTGGCACATTCCAAGGTCTAGGAATATGTGCTGAGGGACGCACTAAAGCTCAGGGCAGGGGCTGCAAAGGACTCGTTCATGTCACAGTTGCTGGAGCAACATTCTCAGAAGCTGTGTGAAGATTTATGGAGTGTGCGCAGTGCATGGTCATCATCATCTTCCTGCAATTGAGTGACTATTAGGGCCTCCCCTGCGTCTCCATGACAGAAGCATTCTCACATTCTGCCATAAGCCAGACGGGAGCCAAACGTTCACAAATGTGATGTGAGGGACTATGGTGTCTCCTCACTGCATGTCATCATCATCCTCCACAAATCTAGCAACTATGAGGGCCTCCCGAGCGTGCCTGCCTCGTCTAGCCTGTGCGAGGTCCTCATCCCCGTCATCGCCGCCTCCGAGGACCTCCTCAGCCTCATCCCCTTCGGCGTCCTCCTCATCGGAGGAGGTCTGCAGCTCCTCCAGCTCCTCCTCAGCCAGCTCGTCTCCCTGTTGGAGCGCCAGGTTGTAAAGGGCACAGCAAACGATGACCCTCAGCCACCAGTCACCTCAACGGCAAGGCTGCACTTGCCCCCCACTCCCCCTCACCCACAAAAGTCGCCTCCGAGGCAGGGCAGCACATACCCCCGACCCCCCCTGTGCCCCTGAAGCCTGGAAAGCAACAGGCAACCCCAGTGAGCTGTTCACTCACCTCCAGTTTACCCAAAGTGCAGCCGCCAAGTGCACGTCACCTCTGTGCTGTTGTGAAACACGTCAGCGTGCTTTCCCGCTGACGTGGACGGATGATCCAGCGGGGGTGCAAGAGCCTGGCGGGATGGCCTGATAATGATATGCTGGTGTATTACAATGAGGTTCCCGATGACCGATGGTGGGAAACGCGGCCTGTCGTTGGCGGGCTGAGCGGACAATCACAACCTGCCTTCCCACCATCGTGAAACCGATCGCGCCACCTATCATGCCCACCACCAGCGGGCACGGAAAATTCAGGGACAAATGCGGGTTAATTAAGAAGAGCCAGCATGGATTTCTTAAGGGAAAATGGCGTTTCCCTAACTTGCTGAAATTTTCTGAAGAGGTAACAGAGAGGGTTGGTGAAGGTGATGCTGTTGATGTGGTGTACATGGACTTCCAAAAGGCATTTGATACAGTGCCACACAGACTTGTGAGAAAAGTTATATCTCATGGAATAAAACAGACAGTAGCAATGTGGATAGAAAATTGACTGAGTGACAAGAAACAGAGAGTAATAGTTAATGGATGATTTTAGGGCTGGAGGCGGGTTTGTAGTGGAGTTCCCCAGGGGTCAGTATTGGACCCTTGCTTTTCCTGATATATATGAATGGTTTAGACCTTAGAGTAGAGGAAAATTTTTCAAAATTTGCAGACGATACAAAACTTGGAAGCAACTGTGAACCGTGAAGAGGGCAGTGGAGAACTTGAAAAGGACACAGACTAGTTGGTCGAATGGGCGGATATGTGGCAGATGAAGTTCAGTGTGGAGAAATATGAGCTGGTGCATTTTGGTAGGAAGAACATAGAGAGACAGCACAAAATAAAGGGGGCGTCGACACAGATGGACCTGGGTGTGTATTTGCATAAGTCATTAAAGGTGGCAGGACAAGTTGAGAGAGCAGTTAACACAGCATTCAGTATCCTAGGCTTTATTAATAGGGGCTTGTATAAGACACGAGTTAGACCACAGCTGGAGTACTGCGTACAGTTCTGGGCACCACATTTTAGGGAGGATGTGAAGGCATTGGAGAGAGTGCCGAAGAGGGATGTGGAAGATCAGTTACGGAGTAAGATTGGAGACGTTGAGACTGTTTTCCTGAGAGAAAAGAAGGCTGAGAAGAGAGTTGATAGAGGTATTGAAAGTCATGAGAGGTCTGGAGAGAGTAGATAGGGAGAAATTGTCCCCACTTGTGAAATGATCGAAAATGAGGGGATACAGATTTAAAGCAACGGGTCAAAGAAGCAGAAGTGACATAAGAGAAACCGATTTCACACCGTGAGTGGCTAGGGTCCGGAATGCACTGACTGAGAGTGTGGTTCAATCAAAGCATTCAAGAGGGAATTAGATAATTAGTTGAAAAGAAACAATCTGTAGGGTTATTGGGTGAGGGCAGGAGAATGGCACTGGGTATTGAGATGCTCATTCAGAGAGCCAGTACAGACACGATGGGCCGATTGGCCTGCTTATGCACCGTAACCATTGTGTGATCGTGAATTTAGATGCTTGTCAGCAGCTGTGTAAAGTCTATGAGCTTTGAGCTGGGAGCTTGCTGTACTTTTAAGAGCGGTATCAGCAGCGGCAGCAGAGAACTGGTTTAAAATGTTGTGAGGTAAAAGCTGCAGTGGAGTGAGAGAGAGAGAGAGAGAGTGGTGGAGAGGTGTATTTGCAAGTGAATGGTGCTTTTGTATGAACGGTTTTCCAGGATTTGGGGCTCCATTGTCCAAAACAACTTCTTTCACTGCCCAAAATAGGCTAAAGACTGAACTCAATGGGCAGAATTTTTGGCTTGGTGGGCGGGCGCGTGTCCGATTCGCTCGAGCCTGAAATGAAACATGTTGACATCAGCCGAGCGTCCCAACGTCAACGCGCACTCTCGCGATATTTCGGTGCATCATTAAATATTGGCCTACGCTGCACCTGCAGAACAGATGAAGCAAACTCAGGCCAATAACACAAAATCAAATGTCATTTAATGTTGCAGGTGACAGATTCCTGAACTGAACATTAACCGGTGTTGTTTGTCACACCATTAAAAAACTCAAAGCAAAATGGGGGAACAAAACATCACCCGTGACAAGACCATCTTGTGCTTAAGGTGCTTTAAATTTACATTTGTGGGTGCTATGTCTAGGTGCTGCCCCCTCGCTGGCACTGGCATTGGAGGCAGCCTGCTGACTCTGCTGTCTTGTTGGCCTGGGTGACCTTGGCGGTCGTCCTCTGGCCAGTGGAGCCTGTGCTGTCCCCGCCTGGGAGGGAGCGGCCAGTGCCATGGCTGCCATCTCCCCAGTCGCCGCAGCCTCATCAGATGCCACGGTCACTGGCAGAGGGGCAGAGGGGCTGCTGCCATCATCCGTAGAGCCCTGAGAGGAGCCCGCAGAGACAACAGGCAGCTCGTGCGCCAACGTGAGGTCACTCAGGACCTCCCTGCTCACCATTGATGGACGGACACCTAGCTGGTATACTGGGTACCCCATCCATCTCACACACGGACACTGACCACCTGAGGTCATTGCCGGTGTGAGCGCTTGCAGGTCCGAGTGCATCCCCAGGGACCCCTGATCCTGTCCCTGGGGCAGCCTCTCCCTGACAGTCACCACTCTCTCCTTGGCTGAGGCAGTGCGCTCAGTGGTCATGCTCCGCATGGACTCCTCCATAACGGAGACCATGGCGCACATACCCTCATGGATCTCCGCTAGATCCTCCCGCACACCCCGCTGGATGTCCAGCATCTGCTTCCTAATGGACGACTCCAGAGGCTCATCATCAGCCTTCGACTGAGCATCGTCCTGGTCTCCAGCAGTCCTCCGACTGCCAGCACCCTGGGCACTCTCTGCCTCCGCCTGCACCTCAAACGAGTGTGAAGTTCCCTCACCAATGTGCACTGAGATACTGGACGGCCATCTAATGCCCACCGAGCTGCTGGTATCTGCGCTGGTGCCTGCTTGACAGAGCGGGTGTGAGGCAGGTGCGTGGGGAACATAGTGATATTCCGGGGTCAGGGGTGGCCCTTCAGGGTCCTGAGTGCGAGCGCCTGCTGCTGAACCCAAAAGGGAGAAGATGAACATGTCATTAGTGAAAACAAAAACAGAAATACCTCGAAAAACTCAGCAGGTCTGGCAGCATCGGTGGAGAAGAGCACAGTTGACGTTTTGAGTCCTCATGACCCTTCAACAGAACTAAGTAAAAATAGAAAAGGGATGAAATATAAGCTGGTTTAAGGAGGGGGGGAGGAGTTGGTTGGGACAAGAAGAGCTAGGTAGAGGGCCAGTATAGGTGGAGATAACCAAAAGATGTCACAGACAAAAGAACAAAGAGGTGTTGAAGGTGGTGATATTATATAAAGGAATGTGCTAATTAAGGGTAGAAAGCAGGACAGGCAAGGTACAGATAGCCCTAGTAGGGGTGGGGTGGGAGCAGGAATTTTTTTTAAAAAGCTAAAAGGTAGAGATAAAACAACGGATGGAAATACATTTAAAAATAATGGAAATAGGTAGGAATAGAAAAATCTATATAAATTATTGGAAGAAACAAAAAGGAGGGGGAAAAAACGGAAAGGGGGTGGGGATGGAGGAGAGAGTTCATGCTCTAAAATTGTTGAACTCAATATTCGGTCCGGAAGGCTGTAAAGTGCCTAGTCGGAAGATGAAGTGCTGTTCCTTCAGTTTGCGTTGAGCTTCACTGGAACAATGCAGCAAGCCAAGGACGGACATATGGGCAAGAGAGCAGGGTGGAGTGTTAATGGCAAGCAACAGGGAGGTCTGGGTAATGCTTGCGGACAGACCGAAGGTGTTCTGCAAAGCGATCACCCAGTCTGCGTTTGGTCTCTCTAATGTAGAGGAAACCGCATTGGGAGCAACGAATGCAGTAGACTAAATTGAGGGAAGTACAAGTGAAATGCTGCTTCACTTGAAAAGAGTGTTTGGGCCCTTGGACGGTGAGGAGAGGGTAAGTGAAGGGGCAGGTGTTGCATCTTCTGCGATTGCATGGGAAAGTACCTTGGGAGGGGGTTGAGGAGTAGGGGGTGATGGAGGAGTGGACCAGGGTGTCACGGAGGGAACGATTCCTACGGAATGCCGCCAGGGGGGGTGAAGGGAAGATGTGTTTGGTGGTGGCATCATGCTGGAGTTGGCGGAAATGGCGGACGATGATCCTTTGAATGCGGAGGCTGGTGGGGTGATAAGTGAGGACAAGGGGGACCCTATCATGTTTCTGGGAGAAAGGAGAAGGTGTGAGGGCAGATGCGCGGGTGATGGGCCGGACACTGTTGAGGGCCCTGTCAACCACTGTGGGTGGAAAACCTCGGTTAAGGAAGAAGGAAGACATGTCAGAGGAACTGTTTTTGAAAGTGGCATCATCAGAACAGATGCGATGGAGGTGAAGGAACTGAGAGAATGGGATCAGTATTAGTAAGGAAATGGTGTTGGGGAAATTGATGGGACTGAAGGCTGATAAATCCCCAGGGCCTGATAATCTACATCCCAGAGTACTTAAGGAAGTGGCCCTAGAAATAGTGGATGCATTGTTGTTCACCTTTCGAGATTCTATAGACTCTGGAACAGTTCCTACAGATTGGAGGGTAGTTAATGTAACCCCACTATCTAAAAAGGGAGGTAGAGAGAAAACAGGGAATTATAGAACAGTCAGCCTGACGTCGGTAGTGGGGAAAATTCTAAAGTCCATTATAAAAGATTTAATAGCTGAGCACGTGGAAAACAGTGGCAGAATCGGACAGAGTCAGCATGGATTTACGAAAGGGAAATCATGCTTGACAAATCTACTGGAATTTTTCGAGGATGTAACTAGCAGAGCTGATGAGGGGAAGCCAGTGGATGTGGTTTATTTGGGCTTTCAGAAGGCTTTCGACAAAGTCCCACATATGAAAAATGAAAGCGCGTGGGATTGGGGGTAGTGTATTGAGGTGGATAGAAAACTGGTTGGCAGACAGGGAACAAAGAGTAAGAATAAACGAGTCTTTTTCCGAATGGCAGGCAGTGACTAGTGGGATACCGCAGGGATCGGTGCTGGGACCCCAGCTATTCACTATATATATTAATGATTTAGATGAGGGAATTAAATGTAATATCTCCAAATTTGCAGGTGACACAAAGCTGGGTGGGAGGGTGAGCTGTGAGGAGGATGCAGAGTTGCTTCAGTGTGATTTGGACAAGCTGAGTGAGTGGGCAGATGCATGGTAGATGCAGTATCATGTGGATAAATGAGAGGTTATCCACTTTGGTAGCAAAAACAGGAAGGAAGATTATTACCCGAATGGCTACAAATTGAGAGAGGGGAATGTGCAATGAGACCTGGGTGTCCTCATACACTAGTCGCTGAAGGTAAGCATGCAGGTGCAGCAGGCGGTAAAGAAGGCAAATGGTATGTTGGCCTTCATAGTGAGAGGATTTGAGTACAAGGAGCAGGGATGTCTTGCTGCAATTATACAGGGCCTCGGTGAGACCGTACCTGGAATATTGTGTGCAGTTTTGGTCTCCTTATCTGAGGAAGGATGTTCTTGCTATAGAGGGAGTGCAGCGAAGGTTTACCAGACCGATTCCTGGGATGGCGGGACTGACATATGAGGAGAGATTGAGTCGGTTAGGATTATATTCGCTGGAGTTCAGAAGAATGAGGTGGGACCTCATAGAAACCTGTAAAATTCTAACAGGTCTAGACAGGTCGCATGCAGGAAGGATGTTCCCGATTGTGGGGGAGTCCGGAACCAGGGGTCACAGTCTGAGGATACGGGGTGGACCATTTAGGACTGAGGTGAGGAGAAATTTCTTCACCCAGAGAGTGGTGAGTCTGTGGAATTCGCTACCACAGAAAGTAGTTGAGGCCAAAACATTGTAAGTTTTGAAGAAGGAATTAGATATGGCTCTTAGGGTGAAAGCGATCAAAGGATATGGGGAGAAAGCGGGAGCAGGCTATTGAGTTGGATGATCAGCCATGATCATAATGAATGACGGAGCAGGCTTGAAGGGCCGAATGACCTACTCCTGCTCCTGTTTTCTAAGGAGTCCTTACAGGAGTCAGGGTGTGAGGAGCTGTAGTCGAGGTAGCTGTGGGAGTCGGTGGGCTTGTAATAAATATTGGTGGACGGTCTATCACCAGAAATTGAGACAGAGAGGTCAAGGAAAGGAGGGGAAGTGTCGGAGATGGATCATGTGAAAGTGATGGAGGGGTGGAAATTGGAAGCAAAATTGATAAATTTTTCCAGGCCCAGGCGAGTGAATGAAGCGGCATTGAAACAGTCATCGATGTACTGGAAGAAGAGTTGTGGGAGGGGGCCTGAGTAGGACTGGAACAAGGAATGTTCCACATACCCCATAAAGAGACAGGCATAACTGGGGACCATGTGAGTACCCATAGCCACACCTTCTTCCTCCAAATTTCGACTTCTCTTTAGCTTTGAAGAAGATTCATATGGACGCAAAATGTTAACTCTGTTTCTCTCTCCACAGATGCTGTTAGATTTGCTGAGCTTTTCCAGCATTTTCTGTCTTAATTTTAGAAGTGGGGATGTTTGCTGATGATTGCACAATGTTCAGCACTATTTGTATCTCCTTGGATACTGAAGCAGCCCAAGTCCAAATGCAGCAAAATCTGGACAAGATCCAGGCTTGGGCTGACAAGTGGCAAGTAACATTCGTGCCACACAAGTGCCAGGCAATGACCCATCTACAACAAGAGAGAATCTAACCATCAACCCTTGACACTCAATGGGTTTGCCATCGCTGAATCCCCCACTATCAACATCCTGAGGGTTACCATTGGCCAGAAAATGAACTGGTCTACCATATCAATACTGTGGCTGCAAGAGCAGGTCAGAGGCCAGAAATCCTGTGCCGAGTAACTCACCTCCTGACTCCCCAAAGTCTGTCCACTACCTACAAGGTATAAGTCAGGAGTGTGATGGAATACTCTCCAATTGCCTGGGTGAGTGCCGCTCCAACAACACTCCAGAAGTTTGACACCATCCAGGACAAAGCAGCCCACTTTGCTTTCAGTTATCTCATCCTCTCACATCAGTGTCCTAGTTTTTCACATCCACTTTCTTCTGCTAATGTCTTTCAGCTCTTTGATGCTTCTTTCCATTATATTTACAAAGTTCTGACATGATGGGATGCTGCAAATGTTGTTACACTCAGTGCAAACGGTACCTTCATGTTACAATAAATGTTATAATATCTATTCAACAACTGTCATCCCACAGGGAAAACATTTCACTGCATCAACATTCTCACCAAACACTGAAACATTCCACAAAGCAAGGCTGACAAATTCAACACAAGTTTCTCTTTTTGAGTCTGGTTGGTTTGTCCGGATTCTCTGATCGATTCCTGGTGTTTATCCCCCACATGAGCAGTCATCCTAATCCCATGTCCCTGTGCTGTTCCCATCTCCCTTTCCTGTAAGCACCATCCAGTTACAAACTGCTGATATATGTTGGTAAACACTCTCCTTGTTCGATTAAACCATGTCTGTGATTGCAATGGAAATCGCCAACAGGAGAAGCTGTCATTGGCACCTTTAACTCTGCAGCCAGTGACCAGGAGAATTCTTACTCCTGAGTGAGGACTTTGTCCATTTCTTTTTCGAAGATCCCATCATCACATGAAGGAGGTAAAGTATTTTTCCATCACAGTGACCACAGGGAAGCTTGTAAACAGACTATTTGATGATTAATTCCCATTTTCTTTTCAATCCTGTTTTGAAGGTGAATTCCTCGGACATTCCTGCATTTTACCGTTTGCCTGAAATGGGTGAGATTGTGAATTGGGTCGAGCCCTCCTTATAGGAGTCACCAGGAGAAAGGAAATGTTTACTCAGTAGCATCTTGCTGGCTGCAGTATTTTGGGAGCTAACACTTGGACTAACTCCCTCTCCCAACACTGATCAGGAGTAAACAAACCATTGCTGAGGATTTGGAGAGTTATTTAAAGGGAAATCACCTTTTACTGTTCAATTCCTGCTGGAGATTTGAAGAGGAATTTCGAAACACGTCGGGAGACTCAGAGAATTTGTCAAGATTTCACCAACACTCTCAGCATTATTCTGGAAATTCTCGGAGGAGTTCACCTATAAAGAGTAAGTGCAGTGTTCCTCCACCTTATTGGACACCTTATAGGAGTCACCAGGAGAAAGGGAATGATTGGTCATTGACATCTTGCTGTGTCTGCAGGAGGGATGGGAGGAGAACCTGGGCCCCCTCTCACTCAGTCCCTGAGTGATCCTGAACATGTCACTGTGTGTCAGACAGCACACTCCACACCTTCAGTGGAAGTGGCTGTGCGGAGCCCACATACACTGCTCCAGGAGAATTGCTTCAAACCAGTTCTGGAGTCTTCAAGCTGCCGGTGTCAGTTTTAGTGTCTCCCGGCAAGTTCAAACTCTGGGCATCAGAATGGTGAGTGAAAAGCGGAGTTTCAAACAGGCGGGTCTGATTAACACAGCATCCATTCAGCAAAATAACCAACTGGACTTTGGTTCTGAAAACCAGCCACTTCTGGCTGCTGCTCTGGCAGCTGAAGTGGGACAGGGTCCCTCAGTAACACTCCACACCAGAAGTGACCACCTGGATTTCCACCATGATTTCCCTCCCCTGAACCCTCTGTAACTTGGATCATTTTGTGACTGTCAACCTCCCAGAATCTAATGAATGGGGCGGTGGGTGGGGAGGTAAATGGTTCAATGTGAGCTCACAGGGGGTGATTCTGGAGCACAGATTTCCCACATGTTATGGCGATGATGATGAAACTGCAGTTTCTGAGCAGTCAAGGCTACTTTATCAGAATGTCATTGATGGAAGCAGTAACTGTTCCCACTTCAGGAGTGACCAGAGCTCTTCTGGCCTCCTCCTAATGTCTGACTGGCAGCTACATTGATCTCCTGGACTGTCAGTGCCCAGGGGCTTCCTCACTTCATGTCCTGCCTCCCTCACTGTGTTCTCCATGTGGGTTCTGGGCTCCTCCAATTGTCCCCTCATCAGCACCATGAGTGAAGAGACTGTGTCCACTGCCTGCATGTCAGACCAATGTTCATCAATCCTTGATCTTTACCAGCCAAGGCCTCGGAGATCTGGGTCTTGGAATCCTCAGCTGAGGCCTCCTGCTTATGTCACCTTGGGGGAGAGGCAGATATCTCCTCAAAGTTGTCCCCACTTCTTCCTGCTCACTGCTGCTCTGTGTCAGTAATACTGCCTCCCTGAATGGGTTTGAAGATTCACTGTGACTGTGTTATGTTCTTAGACGGGCACGACAGCACCTCAAGCGTTAACACCTCCTGGTTCTGCTTATTCCCCAACAGGATAATGATTGTGTCCAACACCCCACAACACCCGAGTACCCCCCACCCAACTCCCGGGAAGCGGGTCAAACCCCCAACAACCCGACTACTACACCCCCCACACTCCCCCTCCCCTTCCCCCCACTGACCGGACCACTAAACCCCCCACACTCCCCCTCCCCCCACCCACCACCGACCCGACTACTACACCCCCCACGCTTCCCGTCCCCCTCCCCCCACCGACCTGACTACTTCACCCCCCACACTCCCCCTCCCCTTCCCCCCACTGACCGGACCACTAAACCCCCCACACTCCCCCTCCCCCACCCACCACCGACCCGACTACTACACCCCCACGCTCCCCGTCCCCCTCCCCCCACCGACCTGACTACTACACCCCCCACACTCCCCCTCCCCCACCCACCACCGACCCAACTACTACACCCCCCACACTCCCCCTCCCCTTCCCCCCACTGACCGGACCACTAAACCCCCCACACTCCCCCTCCCCCCACCCACCACCGACCCGACTACTACACCCCCCACACTCCCCGTCCCCCTCCCCCCACCGACCTGACTACTACACCCCCCACACTCCCCCTCCCCTTCCCCCCACTGACGGGACCACTAAACCCCCCACACTCCCCCTCCCCCCACCCACCACCGACCCGACTACTACACCCCCCACGCTCCCCGTCCCCCTCCCCCCACCGACCTGACTACTACACCCCCCACACTACCCCTCCCCCACCCACCACCGACCTGACTACTACACCCCCACACTCCCCCTCCCCTTCCCCCCACCGACCGGACTACTAAACCCCCCCCACATTCCCCCTCCCCACACCAACCCGACTACTACACCCCTCACACTCCCCCTCCCCTTCCCCCCACTGACCGGACTACTAAACCCCCACACTCCCCCTCCCCCCACCCACCACCGACCCGACTACTACACCCCCCACACTCCCCCTCCCCTTCCCCCCACCGACTGGACTACTACACCCCCCACACTCCCCCTCCCCTTCCCCCCACTGACCGGACTACTAAACCCCCCACACTCCCCCTCCCCCCACCCACCACCGACCCGACTACTACACCCCCCACACTCCCCCTCCCCTTCCCCCCACCGACCCGACTACTACACCCCCCACACTCCCCCTCCCCTTCCCCCCACCGACCCGACTACTACACCCCCCACACTCCCCC
Organism: Cetorhinus maximus; assembly: GCF_964194155.1. Lineage (NCBI taxonomy): Eukaryota > Metazoa > Chordata > Chondrichthyes > Lamniformes > Cetorhinidae > Cetorhinus > Cetorhinus maximus. Next base: position 149,913 of record NW_027596669.1, read on the forward strand.
TCCCCTTCCCCCCACCGACTGGACTACTACACCCCCCACACTCCCCCTCCCCTTCCCCCCACCGACTGGACTACTACAACCCCCACACTCCCCATCCCCCCCTTCCCCCCACCGACCCGACTACTACACCCCCGACACACCCCCTCCCTCCACCCCCACCGACCCGACTACTAAACTTATCTAATAATGATTAACCTTTTACACCAATGTCTCTGCCAAGCTGTTGTATTTAGCTGTGTCTGACCAGGTTTCATTGGTGACACCAACTGCTTGTCAGTCTCCAAACAAACCTTTGCTGATCTCACCAATGAACCATGTGTGAGTCATGGGGAAAAACAGCAACAATCCGATCGATTCCTTTCTTCATTCATCAGATGAAAAGCTTTTGTTCATTAAGTAAGTTAATTGATAAGTCTTTAGTTAATTGATAAATGTATTGTTGCTTTATTTTGCTTATGTTCAATGAACTTTGATATTATTTGCTAATTGAGTGTCTGAGTCTTTGCCTCATGGTTATATCTCTGCTGAGCTAAATCAGTTTAAAGGGGTCATTTGGGATGCAGTAATTAGGCTGCATGCAACTAAATTAAATCAAGTCTAAATTTATTAAAGATCCTTTAAAAACTTAAACCCTCCTCCAGAGAAATTATTTGTTCAGCTGCACAGTGTAGATTAACCAGCCAGTCCGACATTACAGGGAATGTTCAGCTGCACAGTGTAGATTAACCAGCCAGTCCGACATTACAGGGAATGTTCAGCTGCACAGTGTACATTAACCAGCCAGTCCGACATTACAGGGAATGTTCAGCTGCACAGTGTACATTAACCAGCCAGTCCGACATTACAGGGAATGTTCAGCTGCACAGTGTACATTAACCAGCCAGTCCGACGTTACTGGGAATGTTCAGCTGCACAGTGTACATTAACCAGCCAGTCTGACATTACAGGGAATGTTCAGCTGCACAGTGTACATTAACCAGCCAGTCCGACGTTACTGGGAATGTTCAGCTGCACAGTGTACATTAACCAGCCAGTCCGACGTTACTGGGAATGTTCAGCTGCACAGTGTACATTAACCAGCCAGTCCGACATTACAGGAAATGTTCAGCTGCACAGTGTACATTAACCAGCCAGTCTGACATTACTGGGACTGTTCAGCTGCACAGTGTAGATTAACCAGCCAGTACGACATTACAGGGAATGTTCAGCTGCACAGTGTACATTAACCAGCCAGTCTGACATTACTGGGACTGTTCAGCTGCACAGTGTACATTAACCAGCCAGTCCGACATTACAGGGAATGTTCAGCTGCACAGTGTACATTAACCAGCCAGTCTGACATTACAGGGACTGTTCAGCTGCACAGTGTACATTAACCAGCCAGTCCGACATTACTGGGAATGTTCAGCTGCACAGTGTACATTAACCAGCCAGTCCGACATTACTGGGAATGTTCAGCTTGTTACAAAGAACATGCTCCAGTTCCACATCGTCAAAGACAAACTGTGCACTATATGATTGTGCTGTTGGGCTGGAGCAGTTTCAGTGAATTCTGAAGACTGCTAGCTATAAACACGCTAACATTTATTTTCACATATTCACAGATTAAGGAGAACATTCTTACAAGCTTCTGACCATACTTGCTTTCCTTTCACTTTAGATTGTCCCAGAGTCTCACATCACATGAGAAAGTCACTTCCTTCTCTGACATCACAGACTATTACAGTTAACCCTTTATGGGACTGAGTCTAACATACTCCATTGTACCACATACACTCCAAGATGCAAAGACTGAGGACACCTGAAAAGATGGACAAGACTCCTGAATAAAAGGAATAGGGGCAGAGTGTAATATTAATACAAGCTCCCTGCTTATAGCAGCCATTTGGGATGATGATCCCTCAAATGAAACTACAACGAGATTAAGAAGCACACAATATAAGGCCAGTGGAAATCATTGGACATTGTTGCACTTTGGGTGGAATTTATACCTTTTCTTTCAAGTCAGCGACGCCCCCCTGCAAATCGCCCACCTTCTGAGACACCTCCTTCTTTGCATGTAGTTCAGATTGGAAAGAGCTGGGCAGTTCCAGTTCTTGTTGCTGTGTGAAAATCATTTAAACTAAAAGTCACGAAATAGCTAACCCCAGAATTTCTTTGTGCTTCTTGTCTTGAAATGTATTCGCTGGAACATTTTCTCCAGAACAATCTTATGAGAGTGAGAGATTTGAAATTACAAAACAAATTCTTTCACCAATGACACACCATAAACCTCACTACTCAGTGAAATCAAACGGAGGGAGCTCGGGCTGTGACTTGGTTGGAGTTCCCGAGTCTTGGTGAATATACAATTTAGAATTTCAAAACAAACTGGAGACAAAGTTAATGAGGCAGCTTTTAAACGAGGCTAAAATTGAATTTTCAGGTTCCCAAAACTTCTTCCTGAAGCTTCGTCCTGATCTGGTTCAGTTCTTCAGTCGTTCTGGTGATCGCTGTCTTCAGCCTTCGGTTTTCCTCACTTACCTGATCCAGTCGTTCCTGCAGATGAACACATTTCATTATTAAAAGTAACTGTGGATACACAACAGGAAACAGAGCTCTGCTTCAGGTAGGTGCATAATTCCAAGCAGTCAGGCCCGGCAGTCAGAGAGGCTGATGGGTGAAAACCAGAAACACGAGTCCTGGCAGGAGCCAAACAGGCTGTCTTTAATTTAACCGAGGACGGTTTGGAGAAAGTTCTCACACATCCAGGTTCTGATGTCAGTAATTGTTGCTGTCACACTAGCTGTTCTCTGTGACTTTGATGAATGGGGTCCCGGTGCTGTGAGAGACAGGGCGGGAGATTAGAGGGTTTCAAATAAGGATCAGTGGGAGGGGTGACAGCATAGGTGAGAGACAACAATATCTTCCAAGATTGGAGAAAAATTTGGAGATTGGGCAGCAGCTGCAGAGAGAGTGTGAACGGGTTAAGTGTGCATTTCTTAAGGAGTGAGTGTCAATGGCAGTCTGGACAATGATCAAATGGCAAATCCTAGTCACGATGACAAGTGGCTTATTCTCAAGGTTTCTGTGAATGCTGCTCCGGAACTAATACCTAGTGGAAGAGTTTGAGGAGTGAAAGAGAGTGGACGGTCTATACACTGGATCTTGACCTCCGATTCCACTGAGTGACCACCTTCTCCTGACTTTTTTGTGCCAACCTTGATGTTCGGTCCAAGTTCCACCGATCTGGTAACTGGTGCCTTTTCTTTGTTACCGTCTCCAGCAACTGAATCTTTCTGTTGTTTCTTAGCAACCGGAACTGGAGACAGGACTTGGGTCTGGTTTGAGTGGGACGCCTCGGGATGTATAAAAGTTTCTTTGTCTCTGTGGTGTACAATTCCCCTGACTTCTTCCATTGTTCGTCCAATGAGGCAGGATATTTGGTGCACCATACTGTGCCGGTAGTGTAGACATTGTTCATCATCATCAATTACAACAATATTCCTGATGTTCATATGCTGTCTAGCTTTCTTTTCCATTGCTGACTTATGAACATATGAAATAAGAGCAGATGTAGGCCATTCAGCCCCTCGAGTCTGCTCTGCCATTCAATAACAGCAGGGCTGATCTGTTTGTGTTTCGACTTCTACGTTCCCACCTACCACTGATAACCTTTGATTCTGTTGCCTGACAAGAATCTTTCTTAAAAATATTCAATGACCCCACTTCCACCACTTTCTGACGCAGGGTTCCAAAGTCGCACAACTCTCCTCATCTCTGTCTGATAAGGGTGACCCCTCATTTTAAAACAGTTGCCGCTAGTTCTGACTCACCCACTAGAGGAAACATGCTTTCTAATTCCATCTTGTCAAGACCATTCAGGATCTTATAGACTTCAATCAGGTCACCCCTCACTCCTCTAAACTCCAGTGGAAACAAGCCCAGCCTGTCCAACCTATCCTCATAAGACAATCTGCTCATTCCAGGTATCAATCTAGTAAACCTCCTCTGAAACACCTCCAACATACTTAATTCTTCCTTAAATAAGGAGACCAAAACTGCACACAGTATTCGAGATGTGGTCTCACCAATGCCCTGTCCTGTATTTCAATTACAAATCCTTAAACAAAGGGCTTGCTGCCGTCTCAAACAAAACTCTCTCCGCTACCAAGGCTCTGCTGTAATTTATTCATCTTCATGACATCATAACACGAGGACTGTATGACATCAGAAGAGTCCATTGTTTCGAAATGATCCACATCAAAGCTACAGGAAAAACATTGAAACGTAGCAACATGAGTTTCACTATTCAATGAGATTATGGCTGATGTGAATCCTAACACTATTTACCTGCCTTGTCCCCATCTCTCTGAGTTCCCTGGTCCACCAAAGCTCCTTCAATCTCAGGTTTTAAATGATTAATTGAGCTTGTCTCTGTGATTGTATAGTGGGATCGAGTTCTACCCTTCTCCCACCCTTTGTGTGATGAAGTGTTTCCTAACTTCTCTCCTCAATGACCTGGCTCTGATTTTCAGGTTTTGTCTCTTTGTCCTGGGCCTGGATTTCCCCCACTATCCTGCCCCAAATCGAGTGGGATAGCTCAAACACAAACAGCTCGGGAGGAAGACTAGTGTAGGGAGAGATTGAGGCAATCCCAGCCTGTGAAGTCAAACATTTCCAAGTTTACATCAATAATTCCAACCTTTCAAAGCGCTAGATCGGAGATTACACTCTGGGAGCTTTCTGATATGGTGGCCAAGTGTGTCTGTATGATGTCATCACCCTCTGCCTAATTTAAAGGCCCATGGCAACAATTAACAGCAGCAGATTAATAGTGAAATGTCTGTGAACTGATCGTCCATCCGTGCTAAATGGATGCATGGGTCCATGTCAGGAGTTTAGTGTTTAATTTGAGACAATTTCAGAAGAATAAAAATGCAAAGTTTTAAAGCAAACAAGTTGAGAGGGAATGTGAGAGGGAACTTATTTTGCATAATGTCCATTGTGTTTCTGATATGGAGTAAGAGAGAATTGTTTTTAATGAAGAGAGAAGATGTTGGAAATGCTCAGCGGGTGTGACAGCGGGTGTGTAGAGAGAAAGAGAGTTGCAGTTTCAGGCAGATAAGTTTTGATGAGGAGTGGGAAAAGTTTGAAATGTGATGGGCTTTAGGCGAGGGGAGGGTGATAAAATGAAGAAAAGGGAAGGTGTGTGATTGGGTGTAAGAGAGGAGAGATGAAATGCCCTGGTCAGGTTGCAGTGCCACGAAATGAGGAATGAGCAGGAGGGAGAATTCCAGCAGGTGGGGTTATATTTTCTTCTAAAAGAATGGCACAAAAACACAGCAAAATGGTGGCTGAAATAGCTCAGTTGGGACAGTGTTAGTTTGAGGATCTGAAGCTCCCTGGTTCAATCCTATGTTTCAGCAGCTCTCATTCTGGGAACTCTTTGCTGCTCTCACTCCACATATCCCCCGATTCCCTGAGATCCAAAATCTGTTCTTTCTCAGCGTTAACTATATTCAATGATGGAGCATCCACTCCCCCTCTGGGGTAGAGAATTCCACAGATTCACAACTCTCAGTGAAGAAATGTCTCCATATTTCAGTTGTAAATGATGGGCCCCTTATCCTGAGTCAGTGCCCCCATGTTTCAAGATTTCCCAGCCAGGGGAAACAACTGCTCAATATTTACCCTGTCAATCTTCCTCAGTATCTTATATGTTTCAATGCGATCAGTTCACATTCTTCAAAACTTCAATGTTTATACCCTCAATCTGCCCAAACTTTTCTTATAAACAATCCCCTTCACCCCAGGGGTCAACCTGGTGAACCTTCTCTGAATTGGCTCCAATGTAAGTGTATTTGTCATTGAGTAAGGTGCCTAAATCTGTCCGCGGTGCAGTCGGAGTGGTCTCACCAAAGCCCTGTACAATTGTAACAAGACGTCCCTACTTTTACACTCTGTTCCCCTTGTAATGAAGCCCAGCATTCAACTTGCCTTCCTAATTCCTGCCTGGACTTGCATGCTAACTTTTGGAGTTTCATGTATGAGGGACACCCAGTTCCCTCTGTACTGCAGCATTCTGCAGTCTCCCTGCATTTCAATAATATTCTGCTATTCTGTTCTTCCTGCCTGGATGACGTCACATTTTCCCACATTTTACTCCATCTGTCAAATTTTAGTCCATTCACTTAACCCTATCGATGCCCCTTTGCAGACTGTGTCCTCAAATTGCTTTCCCACCAATCTTTGCATTGGAAGCAAATGCTGCAATTTCTTTTATTTTTATTCAAATTATTCACTGGCAGCGTTTATTGTCCATCCCGAATTGCCCTTGAGAAGGTGGTGGTGAGCTGCACTCGGTCCCTTCATCCAAATCATTCATATGGATTGTAAGTAGTTGAGATTCCAGCACAGGTCCCTGTGACACTCCTCTAGTGACCGTTTGCCAACTTGAAAATAAGCTAATTCTCCTGACTCTGTTTCCTTTAGTTAACCAAACCTCTATCCATGCAAATATATTACTCTCAACATCAGGAACTCTTGCCTTGTATAATAACCTTTTATATGGCATCTTATCAATGTCTTTTGGAAATCCAAATACACTACATCTACTGGTTCCCCTTTATCCACCCTGCTTGTTACTGCCTCACACAACTCACATAAACTTGTCCAACACAATTTCCTTTTCACAAATCCTGACTCTGCCTGTTTGTATTCTGATTTTCTCAATTTTCTGCTGCTACTTCCTTAATAATGGGCTGCAGCATTTTCCCCAATGACAGAAGTTAGACTAACTGGCTGAAGGGTTCCTGATTTCTGTCTCTCTCCTTTCTAGAATAGGAGTGCTACGTTTTCCAATCCGCTGGCACATCTCCAGAACCTGGGGAATTTTGTAAGATGACAGCCCATGCATAAACTCTCTCTGCAGCTATTCCTTATAGGCCCCTAGAGTGCAGGCCATCAGGTCCAGGGGACTTGTCAGCTTTAAGTCCCATTAGTATTTCCATTACTCTTTCTCTCGTGATAGTGGTTGTTTTACGATCCCTGTAGCCCCTTGACCTTCCACTATTATTGGGATGTTGTTCGTGTCTTCTACCATGAAAACAGATACAAAATTATTTTGTTTGTTAATTCATGGGATTCGGGCTCAGCCAGCATTTATGGCCCATCCCTAATACCCCTTGAGAAGGTGGTGGTGAGCTGCCTTCTTGAACCGCTGCAGTCCATGTGGTGTAGGTACACCCACACTGCTGTTAGGGAGGGAGTTCCAGGATTTTGACCCAGCGACAGTGAAGGAACGGCGATATATTTCCAAGTCAGGATAGTGAGTGGCTTGGAGGGGAACTTCCATTTGGTGGTGTTCCCATGCATCTGCTGCCCTTGTCCTTCTAAATGGTAGCGGTTGTGGGTTTGGAAGGTTCTGTTGAAGGAGCCTTGGTGAGTTCCTGCAGTGCATCTTGTCAGAGAGTCAGTGAGCAGGTTAGTACTTGTTCAAAGTCTCTGCAATTACCTTGTTTGCCAGTATTAATTCTCCTGTCTCATTCTTTAAGCAACCAACATTTACTTTAGCTTAATTCATCCGGGCAAGTGGAGAGTATTCTGACACACTCCTGACCTGTGCCTTGTAGATGGTGGACAAGCTTTGGGGAGTCAGGAGGTGAGTTACTTGCCACAGAGCTGTGCATCTTTGAATTACTCTTGTAGCTACAGTATTTATATGGTTAGTCCAGTTCAGTTCCTGGTCAATGCTAACCCCAGCATGTTGATAGTAGGGGATTCAGCGATGGTAATGCCATTGAATGTCATAGGGAGATAGTTAGATTCTCTTATATTGGAGATTGTCATTGCCTGGCACGAATGTCACTTGCTACTTAGCAGCGCAAGCCTAGATATTGCCCAGGTCTTGCTGCATATGGACACAGATGGCTTCTGTATCTCAGGAGCACAAATGGTGAACATTGTTCAGTCAACAGTGAAGTTCCTCACTTGGGATCTTCTGATGGAGGAAAGGTCATTGAGGAAGCAGCTGAAGATGGTTGGGGTTTGGACACTACCCTGAGGGACTCCTGCAGTAATGCCCTGGACTGAAATGCTTGGCCTCCAACAACCACAAGCATCTTCCTTTGTGCTCGGTATGTCCCCAACCAGTAGAGTTTTTCCCCTGATTCCCATAGACTTCAGTTTTGCAGGGCTCCTTGCTCCCACAGTCGGTCAAACAGTGTCAAGGGCAGTCACTCTCACTGTCCCTTTTGAGTTCAGCTCTTTTGTCCACGTTTGGAGGAATGTTGTACTGAGGCCTGGAGCTGAGTAACCCTAGCGGAACCCAAACTGAGTGGTAGTGAGGTTATTGCTGCAGAAGTGCTGCTTGATAGCACTGTCAACGACCCCTTCCATCACTTTACTGATGATCGAGAGTCGACTGATGGGGCAGGAATTGGCCGGGTTGGATTTGTCCTGCCTTTTGTGTGGACAGGTCACATCTGGGCAATTTTCCACTTTACAGGATGATGCCAGTGTCGTAGCCACACTGGAACAGCTTGAACAGGGGAATGGCAAGTTCTGGAGCACAAGCCTTCAGTACTATTGCTGGAATATTGTAAGGGCCAACGCAGATGCAGATCCAGGGCCTTCAGCCATTTCTTGATCTCATCTTGAGTGAATCAAATTGGCTGAAGACTGGCATATGTGGTGCTGGAGACCTCAGGAGGAGGCTGAGATGGATCACCCACTTGGCATTTCTGGCTGAAAATTGATGCTAATGCTTCAGCCTTGTCTTTTTGCACTGATGTGCTGGGCTCCCCCATCATTGTGCATGGGGATAATTGAGGAGTCCCCTTCTCTAGTGAATTGTTTAATTGTCCACCACCATCCACAACTGGATGTGGCAGGGCTGCAGAGCTTTGGTCTGATCTGTTGCTTGTAGCTCCGTCTGTTGCTGCTGCTTCCATTGTTTTGAATTCAAGTCATCCTGTGTTATAGTTTAACCAGGTTGACCCCATTTTTAGGTTTGCCTCGTGCTGCTCCTGGCATGCCCTCCTGCACTATTTATTGAACCAGGGTTGGTACCCCAGCTTGATGGTAATGGTAGAGTAGGGGATATGCTGGGCCACAAGGTTACTGATTGTGGCTGAATACAATTGTGCTGCTGCTGATGGCCCACAGTGCCTCATAGATGCCCAGTTTTGAGTTGCTGGATTGTTCTAAATCCATATGCTTTAGCACAGTGGTTATGCCACACAAGACGATGGAAGGTATCCTCAATGTGAAGGGACTTTGCCTCCACAAGGACCATGCAATAGTTTCTCGTACCAACACTGTCATGGACAGAGGCATCTGCAACATGTAGATTGGTGAAGACAAGGTCAGGTAGGTTTCTCCCTCACCACCTGCTGCAGACCCAGTCTCGCAGTTATGTCCTTGAGGACTCAGCAGCTGTGATGCTATTGAGCCTCTCTTGGTAATGAACATTTAAGCCCCCCACCCAGAGTACATTTGTGCCCTTCTCTTCCCAGTGCTCCTTCCATGTGGTGTTTATCATGGAGGAGGAGTATTGATTCATCAGCTGAGGTGGGGGCAGTAGGTGGTAATCAGCAGGAGGTTTCCTTGTCCATGTTTGACCTGATGCCATGAGACTTCCTGGAGTCCAGAGTCAATGTTGAGAATTCCCAGAGCAACTCCCTACTGTACACCACTGTGCTGCCACCTCTGGCGGGCCTGTCCTGCCAGTGGAAGAGGACATACTCAGGGATGGTGATGATTCTGCGTATGTGACAATGTCAGGCTGTTGCTCGTTCCGTCTGTGGGACAGCTCTCCCAATTTTGGCTCAAGGCCCCAGCTGTTACTAAGGAGGACTCTAGGTTGGAGGGGACTGGGTTTGTCGTTGTTGCTTCCAATGCCTGGGTGGTCATTCTGTTTCATTCCTGTTTGACTTACTAGCAGTTTGCTACAACGGAGTAGCTTGCTAGGCCATCTCGGAGGGCCACCAATGCACAATGGTAACTGTGTATCATCTACAACATGCACTGTGCGAACTCAAGGCTCCTTTGACAGCAACTTCCAAACCCACAACCTCTACCATCTAGAAGGGCAGCAGCTACATGGGAACACCACCACTTGCAAGTTCTCCTCCAAACCCCACATACCATCTTGATGTGGAACTATAACCACCATTCCTTCATTGTCACTGGGTCAAAAATCTTGGAATTGCCTCCTCAGTAGCACTTGTACCTCGACACCACATGGAGTGCAGCGGCTCACCACCACCTTCTCAAGGGTCATTAATGCTGGCCTTGCCAGCAATACCAACATCCTGTGAATAAATAAAAATGTACCGTCACCTTGGATCCCCCAGTGCCCAATGAAACCATGGGTCTGTCACGAGAGACCATTCTCCCTGCTCCAACCCACATCTCTGCTGAAATTCAGACTTGATCACCCAGGGAGAACAACTGGTTTAGTGATCACTACCAGAGCTGGCTGTACCACGTGAAGCAGTGTCCCGCTGTCCTATGCCAAAACTCATCACTATTCCAGGATCATGCTGCAATGTTAGGAACCCTCCATCTTCTCTATTTCAAACCATCTTTGTAAACCCCTTTCCCATCACCAAGAGCAAACAGCTCATGGACTTGGTGACAAATTTCAGATCAGCTGCCTCTGCCACTTCCCCTCGCCCATCAGGACAAATTTCCTCTCTGGCTCCTCCCTTCCCTAAACTCATCTTTCTCCATCTTCCCTCAGGCCCATTCCAACCTCATCTTGTCCCTGACACCAAACCTCATGTTCCCTTAACCTTATTCCCACTAAACTGTTGACCACCCAATTTCTCTTCCTGGTCTGACATTAGCTAATGTTAATACTTTCCTCTCCTCAGGTACTCCGGAAAACCAGTGGGAAGCACTAAAAAGCAAGATCCTAATTGTACAAAGTAGACATGTCCCCCTATAAAAATAAGAGTGGTACTGCCAAATCTAGACCCCCCTGGTTGTCTAGAGGAATACAGGGGAAGATCAAACATAAAAAAAGCATATGATAGGCACAAAGAACTAAGCACTGCAGATAGCCTAGATGAATATAGGAAGTGCATGGACGAAGTAAAAAAGGAAATAAGGAAATCAAAGAGAGGGCATGAAAAAAGATTAGCAAGTTAAAGATAACCCAAAGATGTTTTACCAATACATTAATGCTAAAAAGGTTAGTTAAGGAAAAAGTGGGACCTCAAAAAAGGGCACCTGGGTGTCCTCAGGCTGGCATGGACAAGATGGGCCAAATGGCCTCCTTCTGTGCTGTAACTTCATGGTACTCTCCCCCTCCCCTTCAATTTCATTCTCAATGGCCCTGCTTCAATTTCAGTTCAGGTTCCTTGTTCTCAATTCCCAACAGGAGAAATTATTCCCCAAACCCACCCTACCAAATCCTCCCAACAGTTTAAACACCTCAGATCAGCCTCAACCTTCTACCTAGGAGTTAAACTGCTCCTCACCCCAGTCTTTATTCTGGCCAATCAGCATCCAGACTCACCAGAACAAAATGACTTCTTTGCTGTTTGATGTTCAAACCTCAGAAATCCAGATGTGTGGGTGCCCAGAGTTCTGAAAACTGAAGCATCACATCAGAGAGAGGCCAGCAACCCATTAACCCCAATTACTCATTTTTTAATGAGTATCAGACTCAAATTTGTTCCTTCAACATTCAGGTAACAGTTTGATTTTTCTTTTTTTTGTTCAAGGTGGATGACCTCACTCTCCTTCAGAGAATTTACCATCATTTAGTCACTCAAATCTCTCAACCCCTTTTGCTCCTGTCTGCGTGACTAATGTCACCTGCAAACTTGGCCAAATAGACATTTGAATATCCAAGTCAAAGGAAGGTCAGGCACCAGATCAGATCCCTGGGAACCAGCACATGTTAATTCCTGACAGACAATGTTCTCCGTGTCCCCAATCACCTCATTTTCCCTCCATGTCTGGAGATAACTCCCACCAGAGTCCTGAATTATTTCTGTTCAGCTTCTGCTGATCATTCCCCCGAGTCTGCTGCTCTGCAGTCGTTAAAGATCTGATATTAGCCAAATGGTTCATGAAGCTCCCCCCCCCGGAAGTTATTGTAAGATTGACAGTTGCATGTGATTAGGTGAAAATGGCCAAATATTATTTTTTAAAAACTTTAAACTCTTTTGCAATTTGTTAAGAACGTACAAGCAAACAAATTAGGTGCAGGAGTAGACCACTCGGCCCCTCGAGCCCGCTCTGCCATCCAACATGATCACGGCTGATCTGATTGTAACCTGAAGATGCAGAAAATTTGGATTTATTTAAAGTGCCAGCCAGGACCAGCAGCTAGGGCGCCAAAGCATACACAGACAATTACAGCCTTACATGAAAGCTAAAAACTTGTGCAAAGGGCTCAGCTGTAAATTTGCAATTAGGAAATGGGAGAAACACGGGTGGGGACACGGGATAACTCAATCAAGAGATGGGGAAGGCCATTTCGCACCGTCTGATAGGTATCTTCAAAAGGACAATACCCGGTCCCTGCACTGCAATTACTGTGCAAGAACACAATTATCAGCCCACCGGGGTGGGGGTCATTGTGCTGTGGCCTTCGTCTAACGAATACCATTAAGTTATAACTGATAGTAAAAAATATATGAACTGTGCTCATTTGAAACCTCGGTGGAGAAACGCCTGGATTGCTCAGCGTTTGCTCCCCGCACGCGTAATAAAAGAACCACTTGAATATTGCATCTGGACTCCGAGCATTGAAATTTTGTACCAGAGTGTTCCTCGGACCTTTCAATTGGCGCTGCGAGCAGGGTACAAAGGACGCAGGACACCGACAGGGAACTGGGACAAGTCACAGTGTGAATACATTTTTATTCATACTAAATCCGACTCCGTCCCGATCCAGGAAGTGTCAGGCACCCCGCGTATCAGAAACCTGGGCTCCAGGCAATAGTTCAAGGGGTGGTAAGGGTGGGGTAGATCGCTTGTCTTATAGATTGTTATAATTACATCCGGTATTAGTCGCAAGTAACGAGTTCGGTCAGAAAGGACCCAGGGTAAGAACCGTACCGCTGATGACAACTATACCCCAACCATCTTACCCTGAGATGGCCATTAGTGACAAACTCGAGTGGGGACCAGAGGGATCCCTGACACAGCGTTTAGCTGACAAAATAAGAAACTGATAGGCAAAATGATAAAGAACAATTGGAACCCATTTGACTCACCCACTGATCAGAGAAAATGGCGGGATAATCTAAAAAAAAGACAAAGATGATAAAGCCTGGATCCTAATGTTAAGACAACACGTAGAGTTAAGTAAGAAAGAAAACAGAATGTTGGCCAACAAATCCCAAAATGAATAGCTGGTACGGGCAAAAAATCTCATGTCAGTTTCGGCAGCTTTAACACAGCCACCAGTAGCTGCACAATACGCGGATAATGTAGATTGGAACGGGCTGGCGGAACAGACAGCAGGATATGAGGAACAACGGGAAGCGGGTTGGGAATCACCACCCCCATATCCCGTGGCCCCAGTTAAGATAGAGTATGTGACCCCAGTGCCCGGACAACCAGGCAGACCAGGCACAGCAGCAAGCCGATTTCCGAGCCTTTAGAGTAGAAATGGCACAAGTCTTAGGGCAAGCCCCAGTTAATTGGAATACAGTGACTGGAGTAAAACAAGAAAAGGGCGAGAGTGCCCATGAATATGACAATTGGAAGTTTGAGGCATATTGTAACTACGGGGGTGTAGGTGCTGCACCAAATCGAGACGATGTACAGTTTATGCAATTGTACAAGGATGGCCTTAGCCTGGCCCACCAGGCGATCCTAGACACCGGGCTAGTAGACAAGAACACATATAATGAGCTAGAAAGATGGGCCACCGGGGTAGATAACCACATCGGGAAAACTAAGATAAAGGTGTCAGCAGTGGGGTTTACAGACCCCACTGAAATGGTGGCCACTGCGACAGCCATTCCTAAACCCGACGTCTGCTTTAATTGTAAAAACCCGAACATAAAATATTTACAGTTTTAGATGTAGCCAATAGATTTTGGTCAATACCACTGGACCAGGAATCCCAAGATAACTTCGCTTTCACAGTGGGAGGGAGGCAGTATACCTGGGTGAGGCTCCCACAAGGATTCCACAACAGCACAAACGTCTTCCATTGGGTCACGGGTGAGAAGCTGAGTCAGTGCGACGTAGAGTCTTACAACAGTACAATCTTATAATATGCAGATGATATCATAATAGCGTCAGAATCAGAAAGGGGCCACATCGGAGCCCTCTTGATCATCTTAAGGACACTGAAAAATGCTGGATTTAAGATAAGCCCCAAAAAGGTGCAAGTAGGGCAAACACTGGTTAGGTACTTAGGACATGAGATCAGTCAGGGAAACAAGATTCTACCACAGGACAGGAAAATGGCCCCGAATTGTAGAGAATACACCCTGTAGAAACTGTATCACGGATCAGACCACACCAGAAGGGGCAGTATGCTCAGTAGGCTGCTTCAGAACTGGTGGTGGACTGGCATTGGCAGGGATATAGCCAAGTAGTGTCAGAGATGCATCATTTGCACTGGTCAGAGTAAGGCTATCACTCCAGCTGCGCCCCAAGGGCCCATGGGAAAACGTACAGATAGATTTTATGGGACCCCTTCCCGACAGCAAGGTAAAGAAATACTGCCTGGTCATAATCGACCAGTTCACTAGATGGGTGGAGGCTTTCCCCACCTGGGACTGCAGCGCCACCGCGGTCGCAAAGATCCTCCCTTTTGAAGTAGTACCAAGGTGGGGAATCCCTTTACAGATGGATTCGGATCAAGGAGCGCATTTTACAGACAGTATTATGAAAAGGACGTGTGAGCTGCTCGGAGTAAAACAGAAATTTCACGTACCTTACCATCCACAAAGCTCAGGAATGGAAGAACGTATGAACCGCACATTAAAAAATGCTATTGCAATGGCAATCGCAGCAACTGGTAGGGGATGGGTGGATGTGCTCCCCTGCATATTGATGCGACTGAGGGCTACCCCCAACAGGACAACTGGGTTAACCCCTTATGAGTTGATGACCGGGAGGGCGATGCGCTTGCCAGAGGGCAGAGCCACCGGAAGTGAGGATATGGGACCCATCAGAGATAAAATTAAAAACGATATTAAGCAATTGGATGGACAGCTAAAGGAATTACAACAGGAAGTGAAGGACCAACAGGTTATCAGGGATTTAGAAGAGAGGACAAAAGGGGGGGACCCCTGTCAGGACATAGCCAAGACAAAACCAGTCTGCCGATGAAATCAGCTGTAAGTCAGTACGCTGCAAGGTGCAGGGCTTTGCTTTGGTTTGGGAAGCCCCATATTCACCAAACTGGAAACCCCAGAGTGTTTGCAATGAAACATCATCAAAGTGATTCTCAAACAGGAAACACCCAGTGAGTTTGATCTAATCAAATCCCTCCACTCAACACGAAAGGAGAATATTAAAATTCAATGCACATTCCAGGGTTGAAAGAGCCCCCGACCTGAACAAGAGAATCTCACCACCAGCAAAATGTAACCAAGCTATATTTACAAAAATATTCCGATTAATCAAGTTCAAATTCCTTTTGTCTCCATGCTGGGTCATGTTTGAATTCTTGCTTCGCTCCAAGAATAGTTGCTCTTTTCACCACCAGCGATATTGGCTTGAAAAATGTACCAAGGTCAACTGTGAAGGAGCAGATGGGTTTTTAATCCGGCTTCTATGTCTTGTCTCTACTTTTTGCCTTCGACCGTGCCCTACAAATTGTAGCATTGAAATCAGTAGCACAAGACAATAAACGACACTAAACACAGAGGAAGTAACCCAGTTTGCGCTACATATCTCATCAGCAGGGATAAAAGGTTTTAGCAGTGATTTTCCTTGGATAATTTCAGTGTTAAACAGCCTCCCTGATGACCACACTATGTCTAAAGCTGCAACATTCCTTTAGCTCCACGTTGAGCACAAGACCCCATTGTGGTAAAGGAGTTGAAGCAAATGCTGGCAATAGCTGACAGATCGTTAAGGGGCTTATCAGCAATTAAATTGCTTGCTGGTGATCATTAAGGAGACTGCACACCATTTTGGTGGGTAACAATTAACTTATCAACCTGCACTAACCAGCGAGCAGATAAATATGTCATTGCTGAGGAGATCGAGTGTAACTCAAGTGAGTTACACACCACAGGATTCCTAGCCTCTGACCTGCTCTTGCAGCCACAGTATTTATATGGTTAGTCCAGTTCAGTTTCTGATCAATGGTAACCCCCAGGACATTGATAGTGGGGGATTCAGCGATGGCAATGCCATTGAATGTCAAGGGGTAACGATTAGATTCTTTTTTGTTGGAGTTGGCCTTTGCCTGGCACTTGTGTGGTACGAATGTTACTTGCTGAAGCCTGAATGTTGTCCAGGGAGAATCTAACCATCACCCCATGACATTCACCCCATTATCACTTCTGAATCCCCCACTATCAACATCCTGGGGATTACCATTGACCAGAAACTGAACTGGACTATCATAAAAATACTGTGGCTATAAGAGCTAGTCAGAGGCTGGGAATCCTGCGGTGAGTAACTCACCTCCTGACTCCCCAAAGCTTGTCCACCACCTGCACAGCACAAGTCAGGAGTGTGATGGAATACTCCCCATTTGCCTAGATGAGTGCAGTTCCAACAACACTCAAGAAGCTCAACACCAGCCAGGACAATACAGCCCACTTGATTGGCACCACATCCACCAACATTCACTCCCTCCACCACCAACACACAGTGGCAGCAGTGTGTACTTTCTACAAGATGCACTGCAGGAACTCACCAAATCTTCTAAGACAGCACCTTCCAAACCCACGACCACTACCATCTAGAAAGACAATGGCAGCTGTTAGGAAATAGAGATAGTTTAAGTAAATTATATGTGTATTTATGTGTATTAGGAATGTTACGTATATCTCTAAGTTTAAGTTCAATTTATATTTTTTTCTATTTGTGGGTTAAAAGGTGAAACCTGGAATCTAGTTTTATTTCTAAGTGGAGAATGTGGGTCTAAGGCTCTGTTTGTATATCTGTATTTCTAATGAGACTTATGAACCTTGAAGGGGAGTAAAACAAACACAAGAGCAGAAAAAAACTGTGCTGTTGCCAAGCAGCAGGAGTCCAGAGAGGGAGGCCCCACCCAAACGCACACACACACACACACACACCCACCCACACACTCACCCACACGCTCACACACACACACCCACACAAACACACCCACCCACACACACACACACACCCACAATCACACACACACACCCACCCACACATACACACACACCCACCCACAATCACACACACACACACACACACACCCCCACACACACACACCCACCCACACACACACACCCACCCACCCACACACTCACCCACACAGTCACACACACACACCCACCCACACACACGCACACACACACACCCACAATCACGCACGCAAACACACACACACACACACACCCACTCACTCACCCACACAGTCACACACACACACACACACCCACACACATACACCCACCCACACACGCACCCACCCACAATCACACACACACCAACCCACCCACACACTCACCCACACACACACACACACCCACAATCACGCACGCACACACACACACACACCCACCCACACACTCAGTCACACACATACACACACCCACACACACACACCCACCCACAATCACACACACACCAACCCACCCACACACTCACCCACACACACACACACACCCACAATCACACACACACCCACCCACACACACACATGCGCGCGCACACACACACACACACCCACACACACACCCATCCACAATCACACACACACCAACCCACCCACACTCTCACCCACACACACACACCCACAATCACACACACACCCACCCACACACACACATGTGCGCACACACACACCCCCACTCACAATCACACACACACACAAAAACACACACACACCCCCACACACACACACCCACCTACACACACCCACACGCACACACACACACACACCCACCCACACACGCACACACCCACACACACACACACAATCACACACACACACACCCACACACACACACGCACACACACACCCACCCACAGACACACACCCACACACACACACACCCACACACACACACACACCCACCCACAATCACACACACACACACACACACACCCACACACACACACCCACCCACCCACAATCACACACACCCACACACACACGCACACGCACACACCCACACACACACACACACCCACCCACAATCACACACACACACACACACACACACCCACTCACACACACACACACACACACACACCCACCCACAATCACACACACACACACCCACCCACAATCACACACACCCACACACACACAGAAAAAGCTAAAAAAAAGCAGTTTGAGTTCAGTTGGTCATTGTGCTGTAAGGTGAAGGGAGCAGTTTAAGTCTCTCTCTAGCTGACATACTGGCAGACTGCTGAGGAAATAAGTCTGAGTCTTAGATGAGTTGCTCTAAAGTTAAAGTAACAGTGAATGCCAAGTAAGTTCTGGATCTCAAGGGAGATACCAAGTGGCAGCAGCTGCCAGACAGACTAGACAGAAGAGGGACAGATAGCAAGTCTCAAACTGAAGTTGAAGCCAGGATTCCAGAGAGACTGGATACTGGGAGAGGGAACTGCAGAGAGAGCAGATTTCCCAAAAGAGCCGAAAGGTCACAGGGACAAGCAGTGAGACAGAAAGGAGGGGTCCCAAGAAGACCTAGTCAAAGGAAGAGCAGAAGTCTGGAAAAGGTCCTGTCCTGTGGAAGTGACAGTGAGGAGCAGAGAGGGAGGCTCCAAGCTTCAGGCTTAAAGGGAGAAAGCTGCAGGAAGCAGATTTATAGGGATATAGGTGTACAAGAAACCAGAAGGTCCAAGGAGACATCTGAAGGTCTGTAACTCTTTGCTATGGGCATGTGAAGCAGTGGTTTTCTGCTGACACGGCTGAGTCAGTGAGAGAGAGAGTGTGTAGAAGAAAGCTTGAATGCATGTGGTGACCCAGGGGAGAGGAACATCGGAAGAAGAGTTCAAAACCCTGGAGGTGAGCCCTTGCAGAAGGCTTCTGAGAGAAAGCGTCGGTTTGGGAGAAGATTTCAAAGCGAGTTCATGGAGAGTGGAGATTGGAAACCCTTGTGTGAAAGACGGAATTCAGTAAGACCAGTTGGCTCATGGTGACAGCCGTCTGGGGGGAGTTGAAGAGAGATCCAGGGCATATGTTTGGGGTGGCATCTGTCACTTGGTTTCAGAGTGTGGTGTGTCTGAGCACAGGTCACCTATCGGTTTCCATGGACTATGTACTTACTGTGAATATTAGAATATAAGATCGCTTTTGTAACTTGTGTTATCCTTACAAATGGGGACAGGTTTCCCTCCAAGCCACTCAGCACCCTGACTTGGAAATATATTGCCGTTCCTTCACTGTCGCTGGGTCCAAATCCTGGAACCCCCTTTCTAACAGCACTGTGGGTGTACCCACACCACATGGACTGCAGCGGTTCAAGAGGGCAGCTCACCACCACCTTCTCAAGGGAAATAAGGGATGGGCAATAAATGCTGGCCCAGCCAGTGAGTTGACAAGTTGAGGGGAAGTGAAGAGGAAATTAAGACTGGCAAAGAGAGAGTATGAGAATAAAATGACTGTCAATATAAAAGGGAGCCCCAAAATCTTCTACTATCCATGTAAATAATAAGCAGTTGTAAGAGATGGGGTGGATCCTATCGGAAACAAAGAGGGTGATATCTGCTTAGCGATATAGGGTAAAACCAGAATACTTAATGAGTACTTTGTATCGGTGTTTACTAAAGATGAGTAAATATCAGTGGAAGCAGAAATGGTCGAGATAATGGTTGGGGTGAAAATTGAGAGGAAGGCTGGCTATGCTTAGAGTGGATCACATATTTGGTCTGGTTGCCTTGCATCCAAGATCACCGAAGGAATTGGGGGTGGAGATAACAGAAGGGCTTCCCAGAATTTTCCAATTGTCCCTAGATTCGGGGAAGGTGGCGGAGGATTGGAAAGTGGCAAGTGGGACACCCTAGTTCAAGAAAGCGAGTAAGGACCTTCCTAGCAACAGGCCAGCAGTTTAACATCAATGGTGGGTAAGGTTTTAGAAACAATAATCGGGGAAAAAAAGGTAAGAGCCACTTGGAGAGGTTTGAGTTAATTAAGGAGAGTCAGCACAGCTTCCTGCTTGACTAATCGAACTGAATATTTTCATCAAGTAACAGAGAAGGTTGATGAAAGGAACGCGGTAGATGTTGTCTCTATGGATTTTAGAAAGTGTTTGATAAAGTACTACATAAAAGGCCGGTTAACAAAATTGAGGCTCATGGAACAGGAGGGTCAGTGTCAAGTTGGATTTTTAAAAATTGGCTCAACGACGAAAATCATTTTACGCACTCCCGTCGGCAGGTTTGTAGGTAGGACTGAGTGTAAAATTCCTCGGGTGGGCTCCCTGCCCTTTCCCCAATTGAGGCCCTTAACTGGCCAATTATTGACCGTTTAAGGGCCATTTCCCACCCAGCCTCAGTCCTGGGGTGTGGGGGCAGCCCAAAAATAAAATGGGTTAAGGCCTCACGCAGGAAGTGTGTAGTGGGGGGAGCTCCCTCCCGAACAGCACTGTGGGTGTACCTACACCACTTGGGCTGCAGTGGTTCAGGAAGGCAGCTCAGCACTACCTTCTCAAAGGCAACTAGGGTGGGCCTCCATCAGCAGCTTTTAACAAGGGCATCTCCCCCCCCCCCCCCCCCCCGTAAGGTCCAGTTGCCGCAGGTCCTTCCTCCTCCCCCAGCCTTTCCGCCGACATGCCAAGCCCCCCTCTGTCCATTCCCCAGGCCTCACCTACCCTCCCCATCCTAAGACCCCCACACTCACCTGGTCCTGGACTCCTGGGACTTAGGCTCTGAGGACTGGTTGCAGTCCCAGTCCTGGCCACTGCAACTTCTGGCGCTGCAGGAACTAGAGAGCTGCTGGCCAGTTAGATTGAGGGGCGCAAGTCCCACCCCCAGCCAATTAATGTTCATTGGAGAGTTTATTGGCTGTGGGGCAGGCAGTATAGCGGGGGGGAGGGGATGTGTTCCCTGCCGACTCCTCGGATGGTGGGAAAGGAAACCGAATCATTCTAAAAATCCTGGCGATGGTAAATGATTGCTTTTTAGACTGGAGGATGGTAGACAGTGGTGGTCTCCAAGGGTCAGTGTTGGTCTCCAAGGGTCAGTGTTAGGACAACTGAAATTTTTGATATATATATAGCTTGGATACACATAGTAAAATTTCAAACTTTGTCAATGATACCAAATTGGAGGTGAGGCAAACAATGAGGATGATATCAATTGACTCCAACAGGACATCGGTGAGCAGGGTGGGCAGACAAATGGCAAATGGTATTTAATACAGGGAAGTGCTTTTTGACAGAAGGGGTAGGGAGAGGCAATATAGGCTTAATGGCACAGTTCCAAAGAGTGTGCAGGGACAGAGGGACCTGGGGGTTCATTCATCTTTGAATGTGGTGATACAATCGAGAAAGTCATTAGCAAAGCACATGAGTTTCATAAATCGAGGCATCGGGTGCAAAAGCAGGGAAGTTATGCTGAACATTTATAAAGCTCCGGGAAAGGCAACAACTAGATTATTGTGTCCTTACTACCACACTTTGGGAAGCATGTGATAAAGCTGCTCCCATTAGCTGATGGGACAAGGACTAGGAGAAACAGACTTAAGTCTTTGGGCAAGAAATGCAGGGGGATGTGAGGAAGAACTTTTATACGAGTGAGTTGTACTGACCTGGAACTCGCTGCTGAGGAGGATGGTGGAAACGGAGGTGATCAATGATTTCCAAAGGAAATTGGATGGACGCTTGAGGGAAATATAGGGCTACGGAGATAGCACAGGGGATAAGGAGTGACTGGATTACTCTACAGAGAACAGACATGGACTCAACTATCCGAATGGCCTCTTTCTGTGCCATCATGATTCCGTGACACTTACTCAGGAGCTTGGTGAGCCAGTTCCCTGTTGCTTTCTCCACGTTAACATCTCAGCCAATCCGCGTTGACTTGCCAACAATCAGCACCCTATTCTCCTCTAGTATAAATTGCTGTGATTGTTTGAAATTTGGCATTCTTGCATTTGCCCTGATAAGCGCAAGATGAGCAACTTTGGCAACATGTCTCTCTTAGCAACACTCGTGATTCTGTGACTCTGTGATATGCCATTTGCCTTCTCAATGACTTGCTGTACCTGCAAGACTTTCTGTGTTCCACACCCACACACAAGCATCACTGAATATCAACATTTACAAGTTTCATACCTTAAAAAAAATCCGCTCTTCTGTACTTACCACTGAAGTGAATAACCTCACACTTTCCCACATTATACTCCATCTAGGGGACATAGATTTAAGGTGAGAGGAGAAAACTTTAGAGGAGATGTGCGGGGCAAGTTTTTTACGCAGAAATTCGATGGAATTCGCTGCCAGAGGAGGTGGTGGAAGCAGGTATGATAGTGGTGTTTAAGAGGCAGCTTGACAAATACATGAATAGGAAGGGAATAGAGGGATACGGACCCCGGAAGTGCAAAATGTTTTCGTTTGACAGGCAATATGATGGGCGCAGGCTTGGAGGGCCGGAGGGCCTGTTCCTGTGCTGTACTTTTCTTTGTTCTTTGTACCATGTTGTTACCCATTCATTTCAACTGTCCATATCCCTTTTTAGCCCCTTGTGCCCTCCTCAGTGCTTACATTCCCTCCTTGCTTTGCATTTTCCATGAACCTGGATACATTACTCACTGTCTCTTCACCTAAAGTCATTATTATAGATTGTAAATAGCTGAAACCCCCAACATTGACTCCACTAGTGAAAGCCTTCCAACTTGAAAATGGCCCATTTATCCTTACTCATTGCTTCATATCCTTTAACCACTCTCCCATCCATGCTAATATATTCCCACCAACTCCATGAGCTCTTATCTTGCATATTAACTTTTTGTAGGGCACCTCATCAAATGCCTTTTGGAAAGTATACTACGTCTACCGAGTCCCCTTTACTGACTGTTCTTCACATGCTCAAAAAACTATAATAACTTTGTCAAACATGATTTCCCTTTCATAAAACCATGCTGAGTCTGTCTGGCCATATTTTGTTTTCAAAGCGCATTGTTAAGACTTTCTTAATAATAGATTCCATCACTTTATTAACTACTGAAGTCAGGTTAACTGGTCTGTATTCTAGAACACAGGAAATAGGAGCAGGAGTAGACCATACAATCCCTCGAGCCTGCCCCCCCATTCATGGCTGATCTTGGGCTTCAACTCCACTCTCCCACCCACTCCACATATCCCTTAATCCCCTGTCTGTCCCAGCCTCTCTCCCTCCTTTCTTAAATGGCAGTGTTACCTTTGCTAACTTCCAATCCCCTGGAGCTGCTATCGAAACAAGGGGTGGAATTTACCGTCCCCGCTCCCCAGGAGTGGGCTTATAGACGGGGGAGGCTGTATAGGCTGGGATGGCATGTGGCAGTGAGCTCATTGCTTTCCCAACTCCCCCTCGATTAAGTGAGGGGTGGGGAGCCTAGAGGTCAACATTCCAGCCCCCAATTGAGGCCCTTAAGTGGACAATCACTGGTCATTGAAGGGCCTCATCCCAAGTGGGGAGGGGTGGGGTTGGGAAAGGGGATCCCAAGCCATGTGATGAGCCTGCCAGGTATCGGCCTTCCTGCAGGCTTGGGGGTGGTGGGCCTTATGATCAGGCAGCCTGTGCCCCGTGGAGGTTCACGCTGGCAGCAAGTGCCACCCCACTGTAAGACCCCCGCCTCTGCCCTGCACATCACCGCACCTGCCCCCCCTTATCTGGGCCTGTCCGATGGGCTCCAGTGAGCCCGCTCCACTCTCCTCTGGGACCTCCAGAGCTGCTTTTAGTCTGGGGCTGGCTGCACTCCCAGCAGTGGCCATTGCTCCCAGTGGCTGTCATGAAGCTGTTAACGTATATAATATTACTGGAAAGTATTTTTTCTTTTAAAATGGAGGTTTAGTCTGTGGGTGTATCTTAATTGGATCAAAGCCAGCTAGTCTGGGTGTTTTGATGTGTCCTAGTTTTGATATGTAAGAGAGATAGCGTGCATTTGCATTTTTTGAATATAGCATTCAGGCAGTGGAGTGAAATCTGACACCTTTCTAGCAGAGACCAAGCCATATGTTTATATTACTAATAAAATTAGTGCTATGAAAGGGGTTTTATTGTTAGAGAGGTTTAGTTCAGAGGTTGTTGATACAGTGAGAATTAACATTCAGTGGGTGGTGGTAGGTATAACTTCAGCAGTTTTCGGGTGTGAAGAGCAGAGGCAATGTGAGGTCAAAAGGCAGCTGTAAGCCTCCAACTGTCTCCACAGGAACCAAAGTGAAAAGAACCTCATTTTGAATTTGTAAGGTGAAAATGCTTTGCCTGGTGTCTGGTTACGTCTATGGGTTGCTCTTGCCTTAATGGAAATTAGTTTGGGAATTTGTTAAAAGTTATGAGAGTCGCAGTTTGAATCCATGTGTATATATATTTTAACCTGTGTAAAATTAATAAAATGTTTCATTTAGCTGAATGTAAAACCTCGAGAACTGGTGGTCTGATTCCTGAATTTAGAGTTGCATCTCAAACATATCACTTAAAATTATAGGTTATGACAGTTGTTTAAATAACTCAGCTTTATCAACTACATCGGTCAGAACAGTGACACTGCTGGCACCTGAAGAGCTGCCGGTCCTCTGATTGGCTGATGGCTCTTGGAGGCAGTATCTTCATCGTCAAAGCCCAGGAACCCTGAAGGAAGACAACAAACTGCCTGATGGTCATTTAAATCCAGTGGGACTCCTAGAAATGGCCAAACAGGATTGTCTCTGAATTTCCAGTTGGTGGTCAGGGCTAGCAAGAAGGCTATTAAATACAGCCCTAGGTAATTTTGGAAAATCATAACCAGTGCATCCCCTATCTCTGCAGCTACTTCTTTTAGAACCCCAGGATGTAGGCCCTAGAGTTTCTCCAATACTTTTCCTCTGCTGATCTTAATAATTTAAAATTCTTTACTCTTATTGAACCCTTGGCTACTCTCTATTTCTAAAATGTAATTTGTGTCTTTTTAAGACAAGACATAAAATATTTGTTCAGTGTCTCTGCTGCTTCCTCATTTCCCCATGAAAATAAACCACACCCCCTCCTCCCCACTGCTGCCTCTCAGGAACCAACATTTCTTTAGCTACTCTCTTCCTTTTTATCTGCTTGTAATAGCTCTTGCAATCTGTTTTTATATTCCTGGCTAGTTTACTCTCATCAGCAGATCCGTTGCAGAGAGTCATAGTGTCTGTAAGGGGGTCCCTCACCGTGTATACATCAGCCGGGAGATGCTATTCAGCTGTTAAATCTGCTGAGCTTTAATTCTGATTAATGAGAGACAGAGTAAAGTTTTTAAACGGAGATAATTCCAAAAATAAAACAGCTTCTGATTTCTAGCTAAAACTCTCAGCTCTGCAGATGCTTTTATTCTTCATGGGACTTTGTTAAGATAAGGCTGTGAAACATCCCTTTACCAACATGAGTGCCAAGAATTGAATGACTGATATTTCGGAGTATCTATTGTATAGGTACTTTGGGGAAGAGATGGTGGCATAGTGGTAATGTCACTGGATGAGTAATGCAGAGGCCCAGCCTAATCCACCATGACAGCTGGTAGAATTTAAATTCAGTTATCTGGAATAAAAAGCTATTCTCAGTGACAATGACCATGAAACCATCATCGATTGTTGTAAAAACCCATCTGTTTCACTAATGCCCTTTAGGGAAGGAAATCTGGCGTCCTTACCCAGTCTGGCCTACATGTGACTCCAGACCCACAGCAATGTCTCTGAAATGGCCGAGCAAGCCACTCAGTTCAAGGGCAATTAGGGACGGGTAGCAAATGCTGGCCTTGCCAGCGACGCCCACATCCCATCAAAGAATAAATTGGGAAAGGTGACGGCTCTCAGGATTACTGGGATATTGTTCCTGCTATGGTCAATGTGCTGCTGTGCGGCAAATTTAAAACATTGGCCTGAATCGTTGGGCGCGTGCGATTGGCGGGCGGGGGAGAGGACAGGAAATGGGCCATCGGCCTCCCCGACTGCGATTTTCACGCCGGCCAATTACCGGGCAGCGCGCTGACATGATCAGTGCTGCCGGGGGCGGGGGTGGGAAGAAGGGTGCTGATGTAACCGAGAGTGCGGGCGTGCGCTTGGAGAGAGCTCCCTGAAGGCAGGCAGCTGCCCGAGGGCGCTGCAGACCCTCCACAGAGTAAAGGAAATGACAAAAAAGCTGCAAAACATGTCCACGCAGCACAATCAGGCACCTGGAGGCAAACCTCATAAACAAAAACCAGCCCCCAGGTATCTCTTCTTATTTTATTTCCCCGCGGAGACCTCATCCCGCCCTGGGTCGAGGTTTGAGGAAGAATGTGAACGCCGCCTGGGAGAATGACCCGTCCGCCAACTGCAAATGTGACGGGCCACGGAAAATCCCTGTTGGTCGCGTCGTTAATGGGCTTAATTGCCCCTTAATTGTTGGCAGGCGAGCTTCCGACCTAGTGAAATGTCACACGTGTGTGTGCGATGATGTCGGGAGCGTCCCGGCCTCACCTCGCGCTATTTCATGTCCGTTCAGGTCGGGCATGCGTCTGCCCGCGGGCCATAAAATTCTGGCCACAGGTTTTAAACTTGCCTTACTCTATAAAATCCGTCCTCAACCATTATGTCTGGTATCAAAGGGATTAATGACCAGGGACACATGTTGCGAGAGAGTGGATGATATTTGGCTGATTTTAAAAAAGTACCAAAGACATAAGCGTTTCCAGCCCTACAGAAGAAAATTAACTAAAGACAACAATTGGCAGATGAAGGAATTTAAATGGACATCGAAGATATATCATAAAGCAGAGTTCAAAGCATGTCCTTGAACAAAATCATCAAAGGAACATTAATGAGAGAAACATCCATGGCAATAAATAGTGAGAGCTGGAGATCACTCCAAGGACCCATGGGCCTCTCCCACCTACCGATGTCTCAGTCATTCCATCCCCATCACTGATCAGATCCAATCTTTCCACAGCTATCCTACTGATCAAGGGAAAATCCATTCCTCCCTACAGGGAAATAGTTCAGCTTTTGATCTCTTTACTCTCTACTGATCCCTAAGAGACTGCTTTCTCACTCAATCATTAATCATCCAAACCCCTGAATGGTTAGAGCACAGAACGGTTAGGCCACTTGGCCCGTCTTGTCCATGCTGGTTCTCTGTAGAGTCCGGCAACTCTGCGGGTTCCACTCTCCCGCACTTTCCCCATAACCCAGCAATTTATTATCCCTTCTGGTGCTGATCCGATTTCCCTTTGATGGAAGCCATGATTGAATCCACTTCCCCCACATTCTCCGGGAGTGTTTTCCAGATCTTAGCTGTCAATCAGTGTCCTCTGCTTCTCGACCCTTCTGCCAGTGGGAACAGTTTCTCCCGCTCTACTCTGTCCAGAGCCCGCATGATTTTGACCACCTGTATCACATCTCCTCGCAAAATTCGGTGCTGTAGGAAGAGTAACCCCATTTTCTCCAATCTGTCTATGGGACACAAATCCCATATCCCTGGCACCAGTCTTCCAAATGTTATGTGCATTCTAAAGGCTTCACATTCTTCCTAAAGTGTGGCACCCAGAAGTGGACGCATAAGTATCGGCCCAACCTGCTCAACCTTCCATCATAAGACAAACTCCTTCATCCCAGGAATCAGCCTAATGAACCTTCTCTGAACTTCTAAATACATATTAATGACTTGTGTGTAAATTGCCAAGTTTGTAAGTGACACAGAGCTTGAATGAAAGTGTTATGAACTGTGAGGAAGACAGTGATCGACTTCCAGAGGGACATAGGCTGGTGGAAAGTCCTGACACGTGGCAGATGAAATTTAATGCAAAGACGTGTGAAGTGATACATTTTGGTGGAAATATACCTGTGGGTACATGTTTTTTTTAATTCATTCATGGGATGTGTGCTTCACTGGCTGGGCCAGCATTTATTGCCCATCCCTAGTTGCCCTTGAGAAGGTGGTGGGCGAGCTGCCTTCTTGAACCACTGCAGTCCACGTGGTGTAGGTACACCCATAGTGCTGTTAGGAAGAGAGTTGCAGGGTTTTGGCCCAGTGACAGTGAAGGAACTGCATCTCAGCAGCGATTCAGAAATTAATCTTTACAGATGTGGGCTTAACCATGCACTGGAAACCTGCCGATTTAAAGAGGCAGAATGCCATGACTGCTACAGGAAAGGGTACGTAATAAAGCAATTCAGGGTGAAATTGAGACAGCCAATCAGACAGCAGACCAAGATGATTGAAGTGCACAATATTATTGATCTGAAGCTGCTGATAATGATATCTATTCCCTATACAATGTCAAAGCAGCAAAAACTGAACCAATAATCGTCACCCCTCATGTAAAAGGGAAGCCTGTAGTCATCGAGGTAGACATGGGAGAGTCGACCACGTTGGTGGGAGAATACACATTTAATTATCAAAACGAGCCATTGAATCTGGAGCAAACCACAGCTCAACTGAAGGCGTCCACTGGAGAGTCAAGACAGATAAAAGGCATTGGCACCGTCCCTGTGTCCTTATGGCAACAGACATCCCAGCTGCCAGTGATCATCATGACAGATGAAGGGCCTGGTCTTCTGAGCCGCGATCAGTTACAATAAATTAAGTTCAACTGGTCAGAAATAGTTCACTTGAGAATAGGAGGAATTTCTCAGCTGTTAAGGAAGTACGACAGAGTATTTCGTGATGAATTGGGAAAGATGAAAGGCTTACAAGCAAAAATATATGTAGATTCGGGGGCGACACCCTGTTTCTTTAAGACTAGACCTGTGCCTTATGCCCTAAAGGAGAAGGTGGATGCAGAATTGTGCCGTTTAGTGAAGCTGGGCATCGTCCAGCCAGTCCAATTTTCAGAATGGGCAGCGCCCACACTCCCTGTGATGAAACAGATCAAACTATTCCCATTCGCGGAGGCTACAGCTGAGCTAGCTGGAGGAAAATCCTAAACCAAACTGTACATGAGTCATGCAAACCAACAGCTAGAGCTGGACAGCAAGTCTAGAGGGTATGTAACCATCAACACACACAAGGGCCTGTACCAATACATTTAGCTACCCTTTGGTGTATCATCTGTATGTGCAATCTTCCAAAGGACCATGGAAAGTCTATTGCAAGTACTTCCCCGCGTAGTGGTATACCTGGATGATGTCCTAATCACAGGGTCAATGGAAGCCGAACGCTTAGTCAACCTAGAGGAGGTTTTAAGGAGATTTTTGGAAGCTGGTGTATGATTGAAGAAAGAGAAATGTACCTTCCAAGTGACAGAAGACGCTTACTTGGGTCACCGAGTGGATGCCAAAGGGTTGCATCTAGTAGAGGAGAAAGTCAAGGCAATCAAAGAGGCATCCGCCCCAACCAATGTCACTGAACTCAAGTCTATTTTGGGAATGAAAAATGATTATGGTTGCTTCTTGCCAAACTCGTCAACAGTGTTAGTATCTTTACACTGCTTATTGAAAAAGTACCATCGTTGGTCATGGAATGCACAATGAGAAGAAGCCTTCATGAAAGTCAAGAAGCTATTACATTCATCATATCTACTAGTACATTATGACCCATCAAAAGAATTAATATTAACCTGTGATGCATCTCCTTACGGTGTGGGAGCACTGTTGTCACACAGGATGGAAAATGGTTCTGAAAGGCCAATCGGCTATGTCTCCAGAACCCTCTCTGAAGCCATGAAGGGTTATTCACAACTTGAAAAGGAAGGTTTATCAGTAATATTTGGAGTGAGGAAATTCCACCAGTAAGTATCTGCACGGACGACATTTCACCAGAGTGTCGGGTCATCAACCATTAATGGGTTTATTCAGTCAGGATAAAGCCATTCCACCAATAGCCTCAGCAAGAATTCAATGATGGGCTTTGATTTTATCAGTGTATGAGTATTCCTTTATGCACCGTCCTGGTGTGCATATTGCAGATACAGATGCACTCAATCATCTCCCATTACCAGGTAGCATTGTACATGCTCCAGTGCCACAAGAAGTTGTGCTTGTGCTGAATTTCTTGGACTCTTCACCAGTATTCACGAAGCAAATAAGAAATCGGACAAACAAGGATCCAATTTTGTCAAAAGTCTGAGACCTGGTATTACAAGGATAGTCGAATTCACCAGTGTCTGAAGAGATAAGACCATTCCACGCCTGTAAAACAGAGTTAAATTGTCAAGATGGAATCTTGTTATGGAGATCAAGAGTCATCGTCCCTTCACAAGGAAGGCAACCACTCTTGATAGATCTTCACAGCACGCATCTGGGCATGCTGAAGATGAAAATGCTTGTGCAAAGCTGTCTGGTGGTCAGGCATAGACAGTGATATTGAAGCCATGGTCAAGCACTTTCTCCAGTTTCAGCAACAACAGAAGTTGCCTGTTTCAGCTCCACTGCATCTGTGGCAGTGGCCTGTTGGCCCCTGGGTTAGATTACATATAGACTATGTAGGTCCATTTTTAGGTCCCATGTTTTTATTGATCATCGATGCACATTCCAAGTGAATGGATGTGTATGAAGTTAGATCACTGGCATCATGCGCAGCTATTGAAAAGCCTTGCCAATGTTTCAGTATACATGGCCTAGCGGAAGTCATTGTTTTGGACAATGGTCCTGCATTCGCTAGTACAGAATTTCAGAGATTCATGAGTTAAAATGGAATGAAACATATTAAACAGCACAATATCATCCCTCATCAAGTGGGTTAGCTGGAAGAGCAGTGCAAACTTTCACATCAGGAATGAAGAAGTTTTATCTGAAGATACTTTAGAAACTCGACTTTAACACGTTCTTCTCAATTATAGTATGAGTCCTCAGCAACTACGGGTTCAACACCATCTGAACTCGTGATGAAACATCGCCTTCGTACAAGGCTAGTCTGGTGTTTCCAAACTTAAAGAGGAAGGTAGAGAAGAATTAGAGTAGTCAGAAATTAAATTACTGTTTTCATAGTAAAGTTCAAAGATTTTTGTGTGGAATTTTGGAAATGGACCTAGTTAGGCTCCTGGTATAATTGTCTCTGAAACTGGACCCTTGTCATTCCAAGTGGAAGCGAAAGACCAGATTGTTTGAAAACATGGGATCATCTACGGAGTAGAGAGACATTCCCAACAACCAGCTTTTCCACCTGTAATTGATGTCAAACCTTTAATCCCTGAGGTGACAAATCGACGGGAGACCTGATATCTCTGTTGAATTACCTATCCTGCACTACCACTGTCTAAAGATGTCCCTGATGCTGCTGTTCCTGATCATGTCAATCCAGTGGGAGAATCTCAAATGGTAGAGCTACACTGGTCTATCCAAATTAGAAAGCCACCTCAGAGATGTAATCTTTTATCACATGACCTGTGTATATGTATATGTTGTGGATTAAAATATTCTTTGTAAACAGGAAATGTAAAACAGCTAACGGGGGTGGGAGGAAATGTAATGATTGTAGGTATAACCTTTCCTACTGCCTTCAGGGGTCACTTGATTGTTCTGACGAATGAGCTCTAAGCCCAGGTAATCCTGAGAGCGGAGCTTTCTAGTCGTGGATCTGGTTCAAGCATGAAACTTCAAAAAGAACTCTGTAATAAAGTTATCTGTTTCAAGTAAGAAACCTGTCTGGCACATCAAGTTCATTACACGCCCCATCAGTCTACTCTCGATCATCAGCAAAGAGATGGAAAGTGTTGTCGACAGCGCTGACGACACTTACTCAGCAATAACCTGCTCTTGCATGTTCAGTTTGCATTCGTCCAGGGACACTTGGTTCTAGAGCTCATTACAACCTTGGTTCAAACACGGATAAAGAGCTGAACTCCCGAGGTGAGGTGAGAGTGACTGCCCTTGACATCAAGGCAGCATTTGACCGAGTGTGGCATCAAGGAGCCCTAGCGAAACTGAAGTCAATGGGAATCAAGAGGAAAACTCTCCACTGGTTGGAGTCATAACTAGCACAAAGGAAGATGGTTGTTGTTGTTGGAGGCCAATCATCTCAGTCTCAGGACATCACTGCAGGGGTTCCTCAGGGTAGTGTCCAAACCCCAACCATCTTTAGCTGCTTCATCAATGACCTTCCTTCCATCATAAGGTCAGAACTGGGGATGTTCACTGATAATTGCACAATATTCAGCACAATTCGCAACTCTTCAGACATTGAAGCAGTCCATTTCCAAATGCCGCAAGATCTGGACAATATCCAGGCTTGGGCTGATGAGCGGCAAATAACATTCACCCCACATGAGTGCCAGGCAAGGACCATGTCCAACAAGAGAGAATCTAACCATCTCCCTATGATTTTCAATGGCATTACCATCACTGAATCCCCCACTATCAACGTCCTGGAGATTACCATTGACAAGAAACTTAACAGGACCAGCCATATAATAACTGTGGCTACAAGAGCAGTTCAGAGGCTAGGAATCCTGCAGCGAGTAACTCACCTCCTGACTCCCCAAAGCCTGTCCACCATCTACAAGGCACAATCTACAAGAACAAAGATAAGTACAGCACAGGAACAGGCCCTTCAGCCCTCCAAGCCTGCGCCGATCATATTGCCCGTCAACTAAAACATTTTGCACTTCTGGGGTCCGTATCCCTCTATTCCCATCCTATTCATGTATTTGTCAAGCTGCCTCTTAAACACCACTATCGTACCTGCTTCCACCACCTCCACTGGCAGCGAATTCCAGACACTCACTACCCTCTGCGTAAAAAACTTGCCCCGTACATCTCCTCTATAGTTTTCTCCTCTCACCTTAAATCTATGTCCCCTAGTAATTGACTCTTCCACCCTGGGAAAAAGCTTCTATCTACTCTGTCCATGCTACTCATAATTTTGTAAACTTCTATCAAGTTGCCCTTCAATCTCCGTTGCTCTAGTGAGAACAATCCGAGTTTCTCCAACCTCTCCTCATAGCTAATAACCTCCAGACCAGGCAGCATCCTGGTAAACCTCCTCTACACCCTCTCCAATGCCTCCATATCCTTCTGGTAATGTGGTGACCAGAATTGCACGCAATATTCCAAGTGTGGCCTAACCAAGGTTCTATACAGCTGCAGCATGACTTCCCAGCTTTTATACTCAATACCCCTGCCAATGAAGGCAAGCATGCCATATGGCTTCCTGACTACCTTATCCATCTGCGTTGTCACTTTCAGTGACCTGTGGACCTGTACACCCAGATCCCTCTGCCTGTCGATGCGCTTAAGGGTTCTGCCATTTACTGTATAATTCCTGCCTGTATTAGACCTTCCAAAATGCATTACCTCGTATTTGTCCAGATTAAACTCCATCTGCCATTTCTCCACCCAAGTCTCCAACCGATCTATATCCCGTTGTATCCTTTGACAATCCTCTTCACTATCTGCAACTCCTCCAACCTTAGTGTCGTCTGCAAACTTACTAATTAGCCCAGTTACATTTTCCTCCAAATCATTTATGTATACTACAAACAGCAAAGGTCCCAGCACTGATCCCTGCGGAACTCCACTAGTCACAGCTCTCCATTCAGAAAAGCACCCTTCCACTGCTACCCTCTGTCTTCTATGACCAAGCCAATTCTGTATCCATCTTGTCAGCTCACCTCTGATCCCATGCGACTTTACCTTCTGTACCAGTCTGCCATGAGGGACCTTGTCAAAAGCCTTACTGAAATCCATGTATATAACATCCACTGCCCTTCCATCGTCGATCATCTTTGTCACTTCCTCGAAAAACTAGATCAAGTTAGTGAGACACGACCTCCCCTTCACAAAGCCACGCTGCCTTTCACTAATACGCCCATTTGCTTCCAAATGGTAGTAAATCCTGTCACGAAGAATCTTCTCCAATAATTTCCCTACCACTGACGTAAGGCTCACCGGCCGGTAATTTCCTGGATTATCCCTGCTACCCTTCTTAAACAATGGAACAATTTTGGCCATTCTCCAGTCCTCTGGGACCTCACCTGTAGCCAGTGAGGATACAAAGATTTCTGTCAAGGCCCCAGCAATCTCCTCCCTTGCCTCCCTCGGTACTTTGGGGTAGATCCCATCTGGCCTTGGGGACTTATCCACCTTAATATTCTTCAAGACGCCTAACACCTCCTCTTTTTTGATCTCAACATGATCCAGGCTATCTACATACTCTTCCCTGGACAAATCGACTGCTAAGTCCTTCTCTTTGGTGAATACTGATGAGAAGTATTCATTTAGTATCTCTCCCATTTCTTCTGGCTCCACACACAGATTCCCACCTCTGTCCCTGAGTGGGCCTACCCTTTCCCTGGCTACCCTCTTGCTTTTTACATATGTATAAAAGGCCTTGGGATTTTCCTTAATCCTGGTTGCCAATGACTTTTCATGACCCCTTTTAGCCCTCCTGACTCCTTGCTTAAGTTTCTTCCTACTTTCTTTGTATTCTCCACGGGCTTCATCTGTTCGCAGCCTTCTAGCCCTCAGAATGCTTCCCTTTTCTTTTTGACTAATCTCACAATATCCTTGGTTATCCAAGGTTCCTGAAACTTGCCATACTTATCCTTCATCCTATCAGGAACATGCCGGTCCTGAATTCTTATCAACTGATGTTTGAAAGCCCCCCACATGTCAGTTGTTGATTTGCCCTCAAACATCTGCCTCCTGTCTAGATTCCTCAGTTCCTGCCTAATATTGTTATAATTAGCCTTCCCCCAATTAAGCACCTTAACCTGAGGACTCCTGTTATCCTTACCCATCAGTACCTTGAAACTTACTGAATTATGGTCACTTTTCCCGAAATGCTCCGACTGAAACTTCGACCACCTGGCCGGGTTCATTACCTAATACCAGGTCCAGTATTGCCCCTTCCCTAGTTGGACATCTACAAATCAGGAGTGTGATGGAATATTCTCTACTTACCTGGATGAGTGCAGCTTCAATAACACTCAAGAAACTCAACACCATCCAGGACAAAGTTGCCCACTTGATCGGCACTCCATCCACCACCTTAAACATTCCTTCCCTCTACCACTGGTGCACAGCAGCAGCAGTGTGTAGCACCTACAAGGAGCACTGCTGCAAATCCTCAAGGCTCCTTAGACAGCACCTTCCAAACCCGCAACCACTACCATCTAGAAGGACAAGGGCAGCAGATACATGGGGCCACCACCACCTGGAAGCTCCCCTCCAAGTCACTCACCATCCTGACTTGGAAATATATCACTGTTCCTTCACTGTCGCTGGGTCAAAATCCTGGAACTCCCTCCCGAACAGCACTTTGGGTGTACCTACACCACATGGACTGCAGCGGTTCTAGAAGGCAACTCACCATCACATTCTCAAGGGCAATTAGGGATAGGCAATAAATGCTGGCCCAGCCAGCAATGTTCATATCCCTTGATCAAATTTAAAAATATGAAGTTTGATAACTGTGATCTGCTGTTGATCTTCCCACATTCTTGGAACTGACATTTTAATAATATATAGGGCAGAGATTAGCAATCAGTAGTTCATATTGAATAAACCTTTGAACAGTAACAACCTTATAACTTAAACCACTGTACAATACACATTAATCAAACATTTCTTGTATCCAAGATAACATGCCTGATTTATTGGAAAAATCTTTCAACACTTGAAATAAATTCCCTTTATTATTTTTATGCAATTATAATAACACAATGGTGAGTTACTCTAAAATAAATAGAATGACACAAGGATAGGAAGGTCATTGAGAGACACATTATAAAGAAGGGGTGGTACGAGCATAAATTCCTTGAAAAACATAAATACGTGCCAACAAAAACTGATCGAAGGTGGGTATACAATGAAATTGGTCCGCGAGGGACAGGGATCGGTGTTTCTATTCCACATGAGCTGCCTCCTACCTATCTTTTCCTAACTCTGTCACCCTAATCTTCTAGTCCTTTTTCCCTCATGTGTTTATCTAGCTTTGCCTTAAATGCATCTAAGCTATTCACCTCAATGACTCTTTATGGTAGAGAGTTCCACATTCGCACCATTTAATGGGTAAAGAAGCTCCTCCTATTAGTGATTATGTTCCCGAGATTTTGTCTCCCTCGCAAGTGGAAACATTTTCTCTCTGTCCTATTAAACCCTTTCATAATGTTATAGAATCTTATCAGCTCTAGAGAGAGAACACTCCAGCTTGTTGAGTCATTCCTGAAAGTATAACCACTTTGTTCGAGTATCATCCTCGTAAATCTTTTTTGCACCTTCCCCAGTGGCTCTACATCCTTTTTATAATTTGGAGACCAGTGTATAGTACAACCAAGTGTGGTTTAACTATGGTTCTATACAAATTTAACATAACTTCTCTGCTTTTGAGTTCAATCCCTATAGAAACAACCCCAACTTTTGTTGATTTTTATGGTGTTATTAACCTGCAATGTTACAGTCAGTGATTTGTGTATCTGTGCCCTTAGATCCCTATGCTCCATTACTCTATTTAGCCCCCAATATTTTTTTTATTCATTCATGGGATGTGGGCTTCTCTGGCTGGGCCAGCATTTACTTCCCACCCCTAGTTGCCCTTGAGAAGGTGGTGGTGAGCTGTCTTCTTGAACCGCTGCAGTCCATGTGGCGTAGGTACACCCACAGTGCTGTTAGGGAGGGAGGTCCAGGATTTTGACCCAGCGACAGTGAAGGAATGGCGATATATTTCCAAGTCAGGATGTTAAGTGACTTGGAGGGGAACTTCTAGGTGGCAGTGTTCCCATCCATCTGCTGCCCTTGTCCTTCTAGATGGTAGTGGTCATGGATTGTCAAAGAAGCCTTAGTGAATTCCTGCAGTGCATCTTGTAGGTGGTACACACTGCTGCAACTGTGTGTCAGTGGTGGAGGGAGTGAATGTTTGTGGGTGTGGTACCAATCAAGCGGGCTGCTTTGTCCTGGATGGTGTCCAGCTTCTTGAGTGTTGTTGGAGCGGCACTCATCCAGGCAAGTAGAGAGTATTCTGTCACGCTCCTGACTTGTGCTGTGTAGATGGTGGACAGGCTTTGGGGAGTCAGGAGGTGAGTTACTTGCCGCAGGATTCCCTGCCTCTGACCTGCTGTTGTAGCCACAGTATTTATATCGCTGGTTCTTGTCAATGGTAATCTCCAGGATGTTGATAGTGGGGGATTCAGTGATGGTAATGCGATTGAACATCAAGGGGTGTTGGCTGGACTCTCTCTTGTTGGAGATGGTCATTGCCTGGCACTTGTGTGGTGCGAATGTTACTTGCCACTTGTCAGCCCAAGCCTGAATATTGCTCAGGGCTTGCTGCATTTGGACATGGAGTGCTTCAGTATCTGAGGAGTCGCGAATGGTGCTGAACATTGTGAAATCATCAGCGAACATCCCCACTTCTGACCTTATGATGGAAGGAAGGACATTGATGAAGCAGCTGAAGATGGTTGGGCCGAGGACACTACCCTGAGGAACTCCTGCAGTGATGTCCTGGAACTGAGATGACTGACCTCCAACAACCACAACCATCTTCCTTTGTGCTAGGTATGACTCCAACCAGTGGAGAGTTTTCCCCCGATTCCCATTGACTCTACGTTTGCCAGGGCTCCTTGATAGATTACTGTCAAGCTGTACATGGCCTTCTTATTCCTTCTACCAAAATGCACTACCTCACATTTATAACTATTGAAACTCATGTGCCAATTACAACTATTCTGCATTTTTTAAATTAATGTCTTCTTTTATTTAGTCACAGTTTTCTTCAGTACTAATGATACCCACACCCCAACCCCTCACAGTTTGACATGGTCTGAAATTGCACTCCACAGTGGTGGAAGCGGAGGTGATGGATGACTTCAAAAGGAAACTGGACAGGCACATGAGAGAAATAAAGCTGCGGGGCTATGGGGATAGAGCGGGAGAATGGGACTGGAATGGCTCTGCATTGTTCTACAGAGAGCTGACATAGGCCTGATGGACAGAATGGCCTCCTTCTGTGCTGTAACAACGCAATGACTGCTTTCCATCTTGGTGATGTGCTTCTTTCACTATGGACATTCACCCTTACATTTGCAAGAGTATCCAGAGCAGCCACTTCCCTCCTCCCTCTTGCCTCCTTCCTCCTCCCTCCCCGTCCTCCATATCTCGCTTCCTACTTCTGTCCCCTCCTCTATATTGCCTACTCCTTCTTGCCTCCTCTCTCCTGCCTTTGCCCCCTTGCTCCCTCTCTCCTGCCTCCTCCCTCCCTATATCTACCTCTGTCTGCTCCTCTATCACCAGCCTCCTCCCTCTTGCCTCTTGTTTCTCCTCCCCCCTTTCAATTCCCCCTTGACCCCCATCCCCTCCCATTCTTCCCCTCCCCTCTCCTCCTTTCATCTCTCTCCTCCCAATTTCTTCCTCATCCCTCTCTCCTTCCATAAGAACTTAAGAAATAGGAACAGGAGTAGACCATTCAGCCCCTCGAGCCTGCTCCGCCATTCAATAAGATCATGGCTGATCTTCTTGTGTTTTGATTTCCACATTCCCTTTGATTCCCTTGCCTAACAAGAATCTATCTACCTCTTCCTTACAAATATTCAATGACCCCGCCTCCACCACCTTCTAGAACATAAGAATATTAGAACATAAGAACTAGGAGCAGGAGTAGGCAATTCAGCTCCTCGAGCCTGCCCCACCATTCATTACGATCATGGCTTATCTCATTTCGACCTCAACTCCAATTTCCCGTCCTCTCCCCATAACCTTTCAACCCAT